>NW_026652278.1:139645848-139914241 GCF_009828535.3 Hylobates moloch
TTTTCCCAGCAGCATTTATTAAATAGGGAATCCTTTCCCCATGTCTTTTCTTTTTTTCAGGTTTGTCAAAGATCAGATGGTTGTAGATGTGTGGTGTTATTTCTGAGGCCTGTGTTCGGTTCCATTGATCTATATATCAGTTTTGGTACCAGTACCATGCTGTTTTGATTACTGTAGCCTTGTAGTATAGTTTGAAGTCAGGTAGCGTGATGCCTCCAGCTTTGTTCTTTTTGCTTAAGATTGTCTTGGCAATGCGGGCTATTTTTTGGTTCCATGTGAACTTTAAAGTAGATTTTTCCAGTTCTGTGAAGAAAGTCATTGGTAGCTTGATGGGGATGGCATTGAATCTATAAATTGCCTTGGGCAGTATGGCCATTTTCATGATATTGATTCTTCCTATCCATGAGCATGGAATGTTCTTCTATTTGTTTGTGTCCTCTTTTATTTTGTTGAGCAGTGGTTTGTAGTTCTCCTTGAAGAGGTCCTTCACATCCCTTGTAATTTGGATTCCTAGGTATTTTATTCCCTTTGTAGCAATTGTGAATGGGAGTTTACTCATGATTTGGCTCTCTATTTGTCTGTTATTGGTTTATAGGAATGCTTGTGAGTTTTGCGCATTGATTTTGTATCCTGAGACTTTGCTGAAGTTGCTTATCAGCTTAAAGAGATTTTGGGCTGAGAAGATAGGGTTTTCTAAATATACAATCATGTCATCTGCATGGAAAAGTGCAGCATTTGGGTAGCAGTGCCCCAATTTTCCTAGTACAGTCTGTCACGGCTTCCCTTGGCTAGGACAGGGAAATCCCCTGACCCCTTGCGCTTCCCGGGTGAGGCGATGCCCCCCTCTGCTTTGGCTCACCCTCCATGGTCTGCATCCACTGTCCAACCAGTCCCAGTGAGATGAACTGGGTTCCTCAGTTGGAAATGCAGAAATCACCTGTCTTCTGTATCAATCATGCTGGGAGCTGTAGACCAGAGCTATTCCTAGTCGGCCATCTTGGAATGGACCTGTGAATTCTTTTTTTTTTTTTTTATTATACTTTAGGTTTTAGGGTACATGTGCACAATGTGCAGGTTTGTTACATGTGAATTCTCATCCATTCTGCTATTCTGTATCTTTTATATGGAGGATTTAGGCCATTTATATTCAATGTTAGTATTAAGATGTGAGGTACTATTCTATTCATTGTGCTATTTGTTGCCTGAATACCTTAGTTTTATTTCATTGTGTTGTCTCATAGGTCCTGTGAGATTTATGCTTTAAGGAGATTTTAATTTGATGTGTTTCAGGGATTTGTTTAAAGATTTAGAGCTCCTTTTGGCAGTTCTTGTAGTTCTGGCTTGTTAATGGTGAATTCTCTCAGCCTTTGTCTGAAAAAACTTTATCTTTCCTTCAGTTATGAAGCTTAGTATTGCTTGAAACAAATTTCTTGGCTGATAATTGTTTTATTTGAGCAGGCTAAAGCTAGGACCTCAATCCCTTCTAGCTTGTAGGGTTTCTGCTAATAAATCTACTGTTAATCTGATAGTTTTTCCTTTATAGGTTATGTAATGCTTTTTGCCTCATAGCTCTTAAGAGTATTTGTTTTGTTTTGACTTTAGATAGCATGATGACTAATGCCTAGGTGATTATATTTTTGTAATTAATTTCCCAGGTGTTCTTTGAGCTTCTGGTATTTCAGTGTCTAGATCTCTAGCAAGGCTGGGGAAGTTTTCCTTGATTATTCCCTCAAATATGTTTTCCAAACTTTTAGATTGCTCTTCTTCCCCAGGAACACCAATTATTCTTAGGTTTGGTCATTTGACATAATCCCCAGCTTCTTGGAGGCTTTGTTCATTTTAAAAAATTCCTTTCTCTTTGTCTTTGTCTGATTGGGTTAATTTGAAAGCCTTGTCTTTGAGCTCTGAAGTTCTTTCTTCTATTTGTTTGATTCTGTTGTTGAAACTTTTCAGTGTATTTTGCAATTCTCTAATTGTGTCTTTCATTTCCAGAAGTTGTGATTGTTTTTTATTTATGCTATCTATTTTATTGGAGATTTTTTCATTAATAACCTGTATCAGTTTGTTTTTATTTCTTTAAGTTGGATTTCACCTTCCTGTAGTGCCTCCTTGATTGGCTTAATAGTTGACCTCCTGAATTCTTTTTCTGGCAATTCAGAGATTTCATCTTGGTTTGGATCCATTGCTGGTGAGCCAGTGTGATCTTTTGGGGCTGTTACAGAGCCTTGTTTTGTCATATTTTTCTGGTACCTTCTCATTTGGGTAGACTATGTCAGAGGGACAATCTGGGACTCACGGACTACTGTTCAGATTCCTTTGTCTCACAGAGTGCTCCCTTGATGTGGTCCTCTCCCCTTTCCCCTAGGGATGGGGCTTCCTAAGAGCCAAACTGCAGCGATTGTTATTTCTCTTTTTGATCTAGCCACCCAGTGGAGCTCCAGGTTGGTACTAGGGAATGTCTGCAAAGAGTCCTGTGATGTGATTCATCTTCAGGTCTTTCAGCCATGGACATCAGCACCTGCTCCAGCAGAGGTAGTAGGGGAGCAAAGTGGACTTTGAGGGTACTTGGTTGTATTATTGTTAAGTGCGCTGGTTCTGTGTTGGTTGGCCTCCAGCCAGGATGTGGTACTTTCAAAAGTGCATCAGCTGTGGTAGTGTAGGGAGGATCAGGCCGTGGGTGGGGCCATAGAGCTTCCAGGAAATTATACTCTTTGTCTTTGGTGTTCCTCAGGCGTCCCATGGAGCCTGCAGTGGCAATTCACCTTCTTCAGAGGGTCTGTGGATTATCTTGGCTTTCCTGGTATCTTCATGCAGTAGTTCTTGGAGCACACTGCTCTGTCCTGCTGAGTAGGAGCTGCAAGTTAGTCCTGCCTCCTATCCACAATTTTCTCGTAATGTCCCTAAGACAGTATTTGCTGTGCTTATTCACTCCTGTGTTTCTTCTAGCTAAGTCTTGATTTCTAAAACGATTTTCTCCCTTATTTCTAATTCTTGAGTTCCATTACCTCAGTTTTGAATTTTTGTAATTTTAAGTTACACTGTTTTTTCATATTTTGTACATTTTCTTAATGCCTTTTAGCTTGTTTGGAAATAGTGCTTTACAACTGTTATCTGTCTTTTGAATGTATCTTTCTGGTGTGTTTTATTGTATACAGATGTCATCCTGGTTCTTATTCTTTTTCCTGCAGTAATTTTATATGGAATTTGATCTCAATACCTTTATGTTGCTCATTTTAATATGATTTCTGTTCTTCTAAATTTTCAGAATGATCTTGGTTTAGATAGCTTTCTGTCTTCACAAATTTTCTTTTTCTTTTTGTTTTTATGTAGTGTTAAATATATGGCATACTGCTTTCTATGATTTGCTGGCTTTATTCACTTTGCCCAATTTTATTTGCCTTTTCTCTTTTCTTTGTTTCTTGTATACCAAACCTTCTCAATTTTCATTTTGCTCCCAGAAGTTTCTTCTTGGTGTGTGACCCTGTCCTACAAGGGAGTTTCAAGAGTTCAGAGGGACTAGACTGCTTCAAACTCTTTAGCCTTACCATGTCTCTTTGCCCTTAAAAACTACTGGAGGGTGCAAAACCCTTTCTAGATGCAGCTGCTGTTTTCAAATTGGTCTGCCAAAGTTTAAGATGACTATTTTGTGCTATCCTATTCTTAGGTCAGTCAGGTACATGCTTGCTTCCCTCTGTTTTCTCTCATACAGATTTCAATAACATTTAGATCTTGTGGTTGTTGGTACTTTGTCTCTATTTGTATTTTAGGGTTCATGGTGGTACCCTGTTTTCAATTTTTGTTGTAAATATTTTGAATTTTCTCTCTAGTTACTTTGACTGTTTTTACGTGAGGTTTCAAGAAGATCCAAAAGCTGTACTGCTGTCATTATCTTCCCAGAATATAGATTAGAAAAATGATTTTGATCAATGACCAAAAAAGTGGTCATTTTTTATGTCAATGCAGGTAGATCTAACTCATTCTTTTTAATAGCTGAGTAACATTTAGGTTTAAAACACAATTCAGTCATTTTCTTTGATTTTAACCTTTGTTAAATATATTGCAAATCTTTTCTCTCAGTCTATCTTTAAATTTTTAAATGAAATTTTAATTTTTATGTAGTCAAATCTTTTGATCATTATGGCTTCTGAATTCCAAAATATTCTTCTTAAGTCATTCACCATTCCCAAGGTTACACAAATATTCTTTTAAGTATTCTACTGATAAACTTAATTTTTGAATATTTAGTTTTTAAATTAATGTGTGATTTATTTTTTGTGTGATATCAAATAGGGTATAAGTATTTTTTTCTGAATGGACAGCCAATTATGCTGGATGGATAGCTAAAAAATAATGTTATTTATTTCAGGATAGTTATTAAACACAGTTCATTTTATCAAACATACTGTAAAGCCATATTTATCGTATGTAAAATTTCTATATACTTGAATTGGTTTCTAGACTCCATCTTTTCCTATTTGGCTATTCCTCTACCAACACATTCTATTAAAGTTTATAGTAACTTGATGGTAATGCATCATATGTAGTAGGACAAGCATCTCTTTACTACTTTAGTTTCAATTTTTCTTGATAGTTGATTTTTAAAAATTGTCTTTGTGCATAAACATAGTATAATTTTTACATTACAAAAACACCTTATTGTAATTTATTTGGAAGTGCATTAAGTTTATATATTAATTTGGAGAGATTGGCATTTATATGCTATTGTCTTTGTATCTTGGAATATGCTACTGCTCCAAAGTTATTCAGGTCTCAATTTGATGATTGTGTGTGTATATAAACAAGCATGGACTAAACATTTTTTCTGTTAGTTCAGGGAATATTTTTAAAAGTTGTTCATGTTCTTGGTCACAATTACAGTTTTACCTTTCAAGAAGTAAAGGTTTTGCAGAATATATTCTCCAAATATAGTCAAGTAAAAATGGCAAACAACAATAAAAATAATCCAGGATAATTTTTAATACACCACTACTGAAAGTATAAATTGTTTTAACAACCATAACTACTGTTTGACAGATTGAAACTGAGCACTGAACATACATATACTCAATAACCCAACAATATCACAACTAGGTGTAAAAACCATTTCTAGATGTGTACCAAATGCAATATAAGGGTGTTTATAATAGTACTATTGATAATAACACCAAACTGAAAACAATCAAATATCATTCAATAGTAAACAGAATAAAGAAATTTTAGTATATTCAAACAAGATAATATTATACAGCAATAAGAATGAACAAATTATTATTACATGGAAAAACTAAATGACACACATAGAGAGAATATTAAATAAAAGAAACCAGGTAAGAAGAGTGCATACTGCATAACATTGTTTATGTAATGTTCAAACATAGGCAAAACTAACCTATGAAAGTGGGATAATGGAACCTTTGAGGGAAATAGTGACTGGGAGGAAGTATGAAGACAACCATTGTACTGATGATATTCCTTTTTTTGATAACTTTGTAAAAATTTATTAAGCTGTACACTTATGAATTATGCCCCTTTTGTATGTATGTCACATTCTATTATGGCTTGAATGTCTCCCCTAACATTCATGTGTTGGTAACTTAATTCCCAGTGCAACAATGTTGAGAGGTGAGACCTTTAACAGGTGATTCAGCCAGGTGCAGTGGCTCACACCTGTAATCCCACACTTTGGGAAGCCAAGATGGGCGGATCACCTGAGGTAGGGAGTTTGAGACCAGCCTGACCAACATAGAGAAACCCCATCTCTCCTAAAAATACAAAATTAGCCAGGCATAGTGGCGCATGCCTGTAGTCCCAGCTACCCAGGAGGCTGAGGCAGAAGAATTGCTTGAACCCAGGAGGCAGAGTTTGCAGTGAGCTGAGATTGCGCATTGTATTCTAGCCAGGGCAACAAGAGTGAAACTCTGCCTCAAAAAAAAAAAAAAAAAAAAAAAAGGGTGATTCAATCATGAGCGCTCTTCCCTCATGAATGGTCTAATGTCATTATCATGGGAGTTAGATAATTATCATGAGAGTGGGGGTGGTGGGATTATCATAAAAAACAAGTTTGGTGCCCTCTTGCTTTCTTGCCCTTCCTCCTTCTGTCATGGGATGATGCAGCAAGAAGGCTATCACCAGATTTGAGGCCCCCAACCGTGGACTTCCCAGCCTTCAGAACTGTCAGAAGTAAATTTCTTTTTAAAAATAAATTACTCAATCTGTGGAATTCTGTTATAGCAACATGAAATGGACGAAGACAGATAATTGGTACTGAGAAGGAAGGCTGTTGCTATAACAAATAACTGAAAATGTAGAAGCAGATTTGGAGCTGGGTAATAGGTAGAGGCTAGAAGAATTTTGGGGAGCAGGCTAGAAAAAGCCCAGATGGCCATAAATGGAGTGTTAAGAGTGATTCTGATGAGGGCTCAGAAGGGGAGAGCTGTAGGGAAAATCTGAAACTTTGTAAAGATTGCATAAGTGGTTATAATCAGATTGTTGTTAAAAATATGAAAAATAAAGACCATTCTAATGAAATCTCAGATGGCAAAGAGGGATATCTTATTGGAAACTGGAGTAAAAGCGATCCTTGTTATGAAGTGGCAAAGAATGTTGGTGAATTGTGTCCATGTCCTAGGGCTTTATGGAAAGAGGAATTCAGGAGCAATGAACTAGAATGTCTGGCTGAAGAAAATTCTAAGCAAAATATTGAAGGAGTTTTCTAAGCAAAATATTGAAGGCTTCTTTTAGCTGCATACGGTATGATGCAAGAGGAAAGAAAAGACTTAAAGATGGAATTTACAATTAAAAGAGACAAAGAATGGAAAGATTTTGAAAATTTTCGGGCTGGCCATGTGAAGAACAAAAAAGCATGTTCAGGAAAGCAAACCACAGGTGTATCCAAGCAATCCTAAAATTAGTCCAGACAGAAGGGACCATCAAGACTTTGGGTGAATGACCCTGAAGGCATTTTGGAGATATTTGAGGCCTGACCCCAGTCACATGCCTGAGCTCTAGGAGGGCAGAATGGTTTTGAGGGATGGGCCTGAAATGCCCTCCATGGGCTTGCTGCCCACAAACCCTTGGGTTTCTGCCCTCTATATTCTGGTACAGTGCTCCTTGGCTACCCCAGCAATGGCTCAAGGAGGCACGGGTGCATGTTGACCCACTGATCTGGAAGGTACAGGCCATAAATTTTGGCAGCAACCATGTGTTCCTAATTTTGCAGGTGCATGGAATACAAGAGTTGTGGGGCTTCCTCCATCTAGATTTCACATGGTCTTGCAGATGGCCTAGGGGCCCAGGAAGAGGTTTGTTTTAGAGATGAAGCTACCACAGAGAGCCCTTTCTAGGGCAATGCTGAGTGGAAATGTGGAGTTGGAGCCACCACAGGGAGCCTCCACTAAGACAGGGATGTGGAGCAGTGGGAGTGGAACTGTTCCCAAGACCCCAGAAGTGTAGTTACCAGCTTGTAGCATCAGCCTGGGAGAGTGGCAGGCACAAGACACCAATCCATGACAGCTGCTGAGTGGACTGAGTCCAGCAAAACCATGCCCCCACACCAGTGTGCCCAGAATGTGGAACATAAAATCAAAGATTATTCTGAAACTTTAAAATTTAATGTTGTTTTCCCTTTGGGATTTAGACTTATTTGGGACCAGTTACCCCTTTCTTCTTTTGAAATGGAAATATTTGTCCTATGCCTGTCCTGTATTTTGGAAGCACATAACTTGTTAATTTCACAGGATCACAACAGGAGAATTTGCCTCAGGATGAATTGTGCATTGAGTCTCACCTATATCTGATTTAGATGAGACTCTGGACTTTGAACTTGATGCTGGAACAAGTTGACTTTGGGGACAGTTGGGTTGGAATACATGTATTTTGCATTGTGATAAGTACATGAATTTTGGGAGCCAGGGGTAGGATGCTATGGTTTGCATGTACCCCCAAAGTTCATGTGCTGGGAACTTAATCCACAATGCAACAGTGTTGAGAGTGGTACCTTTAAGAAGTAATCAAAATGGATTAACGTCATTATTATGGGTGTGGGTTATTTATCACAAGAGTGAACTTGTTATAAAAGTGAGTTCAACCACCTCTTGCTCTCTGTCTGTCTGTCTCTGTCTCTCTCTCTCTCTTGCCCTTCCACCTTCCACCGTGGGATGATGCAGCAAGAAGTTCCTCACCAAATGTGGGTTCCTCCACCTTGGACATTCCAGCCTCCAGAACTTGAAGAAATAAATTTCTTTTCTTTATAAATTACACAGTCTGTGGCTTATAGCAACACACAACAGAGTTAGACACACTCTAATAGCAAATTCACTTAACAATGTGTCTAGGATATATTGTTAAATGTACTTATTTCCTAAACAAACAAAAAGATACTCCCAAATCCATACAACCAAAGTAACACATATATCAATTTCAGCACACAAATAAACATTTCTCCCCAGATGCAACAGAAGGTTTTTGTTGTTATTCATCACTCTTTTTTACCTTATTTTTTATAATCAAAAGAAGTTTTGACAAACGGCTCTGGAAGAATTACAATGTTGAGAAAAGATGAATATTAATGCAGAGGAAGGAAGTGTCTGGTCCTGCCCATTTCTTTTAAAGTTATCGGGTTGATCCAGTGCCATGTAAACAGTGTCTATTGAGCAGAACTTCCAATCGCCTCACATTAAGGTTTTAAATCTGAATGCTTGGTCAAATCTATCTTTTTTTACCTTGTTTCCCAATTTCCCACAAATCAGAGTAGCTTCTGACCTCATGATTCTTCTACATTCAGGACTCTTCATGCCTCTTGTACATCTTACTTCTTTTCTTGACCATTATTCATACTCTCCTACTTACTCTGCTCAGGGTCACCCAGAGTAAACAGACGCCTGCCTCTCAGACTCCCACATCTTGGTGCATCTCCCCTCATCTGCCTCTAGATTGCTCCTGATTATTCTGAAAGAAGTTTCTGAACCAAGGGTGCAGCATTTTGTTTTGCTTTTAATCTTTAAACTTCGTTGTAAAATTTAGACCTACAGAAAACCTACAAAAATAGTAGAAAAAATTCTTGTATAATTCTCTTCCAGATTTTCCAAATTAATATTACCACATTTGCTTTATCATTCCTCTCGCTCTCCTTCTCTCTCTCTTTCTGTATTCTTGTTATTTGTCTTAGTTTTGTTCTTTAAAGCCACTGCAAACACTGAATTAGCAAATACTGAGTCATTGTTCCTAAGGGAAATACAAGGTTAGGTTCCCATGAGTCTCTGATCACAACATTTTCCACAACTGGATTCCACAAATACGAAACTTTGTTTCATGTGTATTTCTGTTTAAAGACACCTTATTTAAAATATATTGTTGATTAACAGTGAACTCATGGACGACAGTACCATAACTTATGCCTGAACAGAGACTTTCTAACACATATATTCTCTCCATAAGGCACAGCCTTCCTCCTCTTAGGAACACTAGACAGCACTTCAGCACTATGTTGGGGGACATTTTAAACAGCAAAATCACCAATACAAAGCGTAAGCATGTGAAAAATGTTACTCTAAATAGACCGTGAAAAGGACATTTATTTGCAATGTGAGAGGTGAAACAAGAAGGCAGGGGATGGCTTGTTCGACCTCAGATAGATTTGTGCTTATTTGGCAACTCATATTTTCACCACTCTGTGTGTGTCCACAAATGACTCCAAAAGTGTCACATGTATTGATTTTGTGATTACAAATCAATTTTAGTGAGGTATTGAATTTGGAAATATGGAACCCATGAATAATAAGGATAGACTACATGTATGTATATATGTATATAGGTATATGTGTTTAAGTATACATTCATACACATGCATACACATGTAGCTATATGCACACAAACATATTTCTGAATCATTTGAGAGTAAGTTGCAAGCATGATACTCCTTTAGTTCTAAATAATTTAATATGTGTTTACCGAAAATAGGGATATTGTTTTCTATAACCACATTACAATGATCACAATCAAGAAATTAACCTTAATAAAATGCCATTATCACAGTTAAAGATTTTATTTACCAAATATTTTTGGTAATGATTTTATTTTACCAAATATTTCACTAAGGGCTGTTATATTTCAGAGTGTAATCAAGAATCATGTTTCATTTTGTTGTCATATCCCTTCAGTCTCCTTTAATCTGTAAGAATTCCTTAGCCTTTATTTGTTTTTCATTAGTATTGCTTTTTTGGTTGTGTCCAAGATGAAGATATATTATAAGGAGAAAATTATAAAAAAATATATTTTTTACATTTATATAAATATAATTTATATTTATATCCCAGCACTTTGGGAGGCTGAGGTGGGGGGAACACAAGTTCAGGAGATCGAGACCATCTTGGCTAACATGGTGAAACCCCGTCTCTACTAAAAATAAAAAAAATTAGCCAGGCGTGGTGGCACACACCTGTAGCCCCAGCTACTTAGGAGGCTGAGGCAGGAGAATCGCTTGAACCCGGGAGGCGGAGGTTGCAGTGAGGCGAGATCGTACCACTCCTCTCCAGCCTGGATGACAGAGCTAGACTCTGTGTCAAAATATATGAATATATATATGAAGGGGGATGAGAGGCTATTCTTTATTAAACATTGTTAGTTTCTCATGATGAGGTAAATACAGACGAAGAGGAAACACAACAATGGGAAACAAGAACTGATATTTTGCAGCCTACTATGCCGGTTTCATTTATTCTTTCTAAATTAATTTCAGGTAATTTTACCTTTATGCACATGAAGACACTGAGAGTCAGACAAGTTAAGCATTTGCGGAAAGTCAAAAAGCTAGCAGTGGTGAGATTAGAATTCAAACCAGGTTAATAAGGCACTAAAAGCAATGCTTTTTTAATTATTAAAAATAAATTTTATTGTGTCTATTTAAGGTATACACCATGATGTTATATGATACATTATATAGTAAAAAGATTACTAAAATGAAAGAAATTAACATGTCCAAAATTTCACATAATTACTCATATTTTTTGTGGGTGGCGAAAGCAGCGAAAATCTACTCATTTATCATGAATCCTGTATACAGTACAATTTTATGACCTATAGTCATGTTGTACATTAGATCTTTAGACTTGTTCATTCTACACATCTGCTAGTTTGAATCCTCTAACATGTATCTCCCCATTTCCACCCCACATCTTCCCTGCCCCTAGTAACCATTGTTTTGTTCTTTGTTTCTGTATATTTAAAAATTTTTTTTAAGATGCCACATATGAGATCATGCAATATTTTTCTTTCTGCGTCTGGCTTATTTCATTTAGTAATTTCCCCCAGGCTCATCCATGTTGTGGTGAATGGCACGACCACATTGTTTTTTAGGAATGAATAATATTCCTTATTCATGTGTCGCTTGATGAACACATAGGTTGTTTCCACATCTTGGCTAGAATAATGTTGCAATGAGTATGGGAGTGGTAGTTGTAATTTTAATTTCTTTAGAAACCTCCATAATCTTTCCCATAGTGGCTGTATCAATCTACATTTCCACCAACAGCACACAAGAGTTTCCCTTTCTTCATACCCTCAACCAGCATTTATCTTTTTTAATTTTCATTTGTTATAGTAGCCATCCTAATGATGTGCGGTAGTTCTCATGATGGTTTTGATTTGCACTTCCCTGATGGCTAATGATGTAGAACACTTTTTCATATATACCTGTTGGCCGTTTTTATGTTTTGTCTGGAGAAAGATCTGTTCAGGTCCTTTGCCCGTTTTTTAATAGGATTTTTGTTTTTCTAGTATTAAGCTGTCTGAGTTCTTTATAAATTTTGAATACTAACCCCTTATTTGATAACATGGTTTGCAAGTATTTTTTTGATCTGTAGGATGTTGTTTCATTTTGTTGATTGTATGCAGAAGCTTTTTAGTTTGATGTAATCTGATTTATTTATTTTTGTTTTGGGGGCCTGAGCTTTTGATGTGATATTCAAAAAAATTATTGCCAAAGCCATTGTTCAGGAACTTTCCCCCTGTGTTTTTTTCTAAGAGTTTTATCGTTTCTGCTCTTACATTTAGGTATTTTACCGATTTTGAGGCATAAACTGTAAGTCAAATTTCATTCTTTTGCAGTAGAAATCCAGTATTCCCAGCATCATTTATTAAAGTGACTGTCCTTTCCCCAGTGTGTCCTCTTGGTGCCTATGTTAAAAATTAGTTGACTATATGTGGTTGGATTTATTTCTATGCTTTGTATTCTCTTGTGCCTTTGTGTCTATTTTTACACCAGTACCATACTGTTTTGATTACTATCCCCTTGTAAAAGAGTTTTAAATCAGAAAGTATAATACTGCCAACTTTTGTTTCACAGAGTTGTTTTGGCTATCCAGGGTCTTTTGTGGTTCCATATAAATTTTAGGATTATTTTTTCTATTTCTGTAAAGAATATCATTGGGTTTTTATAGGGATTGCATTAAATTTGTATATTGCTTTGAGTAGTATGGACGTTTTAACAATATTAATTCTTCTAATCCGTTAGCATGGAATATCTTTCCATTAATTTGTGTCCTCTGTAATTTATTTTGTCAATGTTTTATTGTTTTCAGTGTGCAGGTCTTTTACCTCCTTGGTTTAATTTATTACTAAGTATTCTAATTTTTTGATGCTATCATAGTCTGGTTTTCTTGATTTTTTTTTTTCAGTTAGGCTGTTATTTATGCATTATAAAATGCTACCAGACTCGGTGCGGTGGCTCAAGCCTGTAATCCCAGCACTCTGGGAGGCTGAGGTGGGCAGATCACTTGAGGCCAGGAGTTTGAGACCAGCCTGGCTAACATGACAAAACCCTGTCTCTACTAAAAATACAAAAAATTATCTGGGCATGGTAGCAGGTGCCTGTGAACCCAGCTACTCAGGAAGCCGAGGCAGGAGAATCGTTTGAACCTAGGAAGTGGAAGTTGCAGTGACCCGAGATCGTGCCACTGCACTCCAGCCTGGGTGACAGAGCCAGGCTCCATCTCAAAAAAAAAAAAAAAAAAAAAAAAAGCTACTGGTGTTTGTATGCTGATTTTGCTTCCTGCAACTTTACTGAATTTATTTATTAGTTTTAATAGCTTTTTTTGTGGAATCTTTGTGGTTTTTTTTTAACATAGAGAATCATGTTATCTGCAAGTAGATATAATTTTACTTCTTTAAATATACATCCTAGTATTATTAAGATGGCATCCAGTGAAACAGCAAGTAATCTTGTAAACTACATAACTTCTATGCTGTCTTTACTTTTTTCACTCCCTAGCTTCAAATACAAAAACCTAGAAACAATACAAGAAAAACAGAATATGCTTTATCAAAACAAAAACACAAAAACAATACAAGAAAAACAGAATATGCTTTAGCAAAAGAAATCCAAAGAGAATGATCAAAACTTTTCATCAGGAGGAGGGCTAGAGGTAATTTCGTTATCATTTTACCATTAGCATTTCCCATGGGTATGCATTTACTTTTATTGTTAATCTTGACTTTTAAGATTTGTAAAAAGCACTATTTACAAAGCTGTTAGCAGGATCTCCCTTAAGGTAGGAGATAAATGGACTTGATTAGTCTGTGTTCTCAGGCATGTTGGAAAGGGAGATATCCTGGGAGTTAAGTTTGAATTTAGGGACTGTAATTCCAACACAGAAAAGTCTATCTTCTTAACTAGAATACTTGTTCTTGTCCCAAGGGTCTAGTGAATATGCTGCATGGTCAAATTGGTTTGTATAAGTGGAAACTCACAATATGTGAGAACGCCATGCTGCAGATGTGAAGTTTGGTGGCATTTGAGCTTCTAAATAAGAGATAAGCAAGTTTCCCTGATTCTTCTGCCTTCATTTGGAAACATATCATCAGAAATATCGAACTGGAGGAAATGTAAGAAATCATCTTGCCTTTCTAATTTTTGAGGTTTTTTTTTCTATTAAAATAGATGTATATTTTTAAAAAGCTAACATTCACAGAGCCTTAATGATGTGCTAGATGTATTTCATTACTTAATTTTCACAACAATTGTCTCAGGTATGTGTTACTATTTACAGTTTACAGATGGTAAAAGTGAGGCGCAATAATTTGCCCTAGATCACACAGCCAATAAGTGATCAATTGAAGTCTGAAGTCAGAACTAACAAAAAAGTTTCTGATGATCTCAATACATCACTCTTATTTCCCAGGTGTAATATTTCCATCTTCTCTGAGGGATTTGTTACTATGCTAATAGTTATTAATAAGTATTAGTGGTCTTAAGAAAAGTTATCAATTAGGTAAAATCTGCTCTTGGTACCTTCCTAGCCATCATCTTAAACAAGACATTTACGTATCTAGTTCATATGTCTTGGTCCAGTGTCTTTAAAGATTTATTTCCGTTATCTACCACTTAAATTTTCTCTGATCTGAAGGTGTCACCTAGGTAGATCAATTAGTATTTGTAAATGGGAAAATGGGAAATAACTAGAGGAGTACCTTTGGGAGACCATATGCACATTTTTTTTCTACGACAGTGTTAGTATTGGTGTCTGATTCTTTGAGGTGAGATTTTTCAGCCAGTCCATACAAAGTAGTTTGGCATCAGGTCTACTAATGAGGTAGAGAAGAGCACATCTGTAAAAGCAGATTATTAATGCTCAAAAGTTCTCTGTTATCTGTTTTATGACCCCTGACAAGTTAACAAAATCCATGCAAGAAATTAAAATGATATATTAGGAGATTTAAAGGAGGTCTGAGTTCTGCAGGACCAAGCAGGTTTTTATTATTAAATTATGCATAGAGAAGTTTAAGAATGTTGTGAAAAGGTTTTCATTATTTTTCACAATGAAGATTTGAAAAAAAATGTAAAGTGTAGTAGCAGAAATATCAAAGTTTGAATAAAACAGTTATGATAATTTCAATTGTATGTTGAAATCATCCAGCAATCTCTAAACCTACAGCATTTCATGTATTTCATTGTAAAGGAGAGCTTCAAATGGCTGGAGAGTTTTACAATACCCTTAGCCAATACCCTTACCTTATGAGATGGAAACACAGAGAGGTTTTTGTTGCATTCAAAATATCTGAAGATTATTGCATGTCAAAGGAAAATTCACTTCTGAGCTCTATGTGTTTAATGTTGCTGAATGAGAAAAAAATGAAAGATTTAACCAGTTTATTACAAAGCTTGAGATACAATTAGTCTACCGGTGAATAAAAACATGAAAACTTAGGAAATGAAGTGGAAAATCATCATTATCAAATACATGTTACCTTTCGCAATTTCAAAGCAAAAAACCATACACGTATACATATAAATATACATGTGCACAGAGTTTTCTATCATCTAGTGCCAAATTAAGTTACATAATAGAGGGGAGGAGAGTCAAATAGCTGTAAGGCAGGACAGTGAAGGTAAATTGCTTTTTTGCTAAGAAAAATTACTATTTCTGATTCTCCTTACTCAGGGAACTGATAAGAAAATTTTGTTAAATAAATAAATGCTATTAAATTCCAGAATCTGCTTTGATCTACTTCAGTAAAAGGATCATATTTCACACAGTTACTGTAATTGGAGCTACCTCCCTGTTATGTTTATAGTACCCTCATCTGCCATTGTTCATCTGATATTTGTGAAGGCCTAGATGAATTGATAGAGAAATGATGCATCACCACTACATCCTTCAGTTCTTTGTTGGTAGTAGACATCCCTGCAATTCTTTGTGAGATATGGTATTTCTTCCGATTTGCTTACTTTGGATTATTTACCTTGGCCAGGGGACACAAATTTCAGGAACTTTCTACTATATCTCCCATTCCAGCCAATATGACCTGCTATACATATATATATATATATATATATATATATATATATCTGCATCAATTACACATTTATAACCTGAGGAAAGAACAAGAGTGAGTTCAAGGACCTATGGACACACTATCAGATTATCCTGGGCTATAACTGCATTGATTACTTGGCTTCTATAAGCCCTCTTTAAAATTAGAGGACTAAGATTGTATTTTTCATTGCCTTGGAAAATCTAGGTATTACTTGTTCCTAAATGGCCTTTATCCTGGCAAAATAGCTTAGGGTTTCTTTGGAGCAAGCAAGAAAGATAATTATTATATATTCCTCTGGTTGCATTGCGGGGTCATTCTTCAAAGAGATCTTATCACCCATTCAAACAATATTGACAAATGTAGATCTAGAAGCTGGATGAATATGGTGATTTTCCATTATGGTACCTGACATCAGCTTTCTGCTCACTGGGTCTTAATTTCTTTTTCTATTGAACCAGTCAAACAATTTAGAACTTAGCTGTTCTTATATCTCAACTGTATAGACATCACGATTTATTCACCATCACTGGAAATCCCTGTGTGTCGAGCATGCTAAGTACCTCTCTGGTCTTGATGCCATGATATTAATTACATCTCCCTTGCCTCTGATGGTTAGGTATTTCCAACAACCTTCTGCCAATCCGGAGGTCATTTCTGTGGTAGAAGACAGTAACCAGTGAGCTTCTCAAAAATTCCAGTTCCCCGTAACAACAAAACATTGATCCCTGGGCTTGATTCAGAGATAGACAAATAGACGAGAGAGGCCAGAAATAGACTCATATTGGAGAATTTGGTGTAAAACAGTAGTGACCTTACTGGCCAGTGGGGAATCAGTGAGGAAAAGATGTAATAAACAGGGCTTATAAAATAAATAACCAAAAAAAATTTGGCTTGCATTAAGGAAAAAATAATTATATTTCTAGGTTATATCCGTATCTCACACCATACAAAAATAAATTCCAGATAGAAATATCTTAAATATGGAGAACAATACTAAAAATGTTTTACAAGAACACATAGGACAATTTCAGGACAGAAAAAGACTTTTTAAATAAGAATACAAGAACTAAAGGCACCACCTCTAACAGAAATATTGATAAATTTGACAATTCTAACATTAAAACTATAATCTGAAGGGCAAGTCACAGATTTGGAAGAAAATATTTACAATCTTTCAGCACAAGATTCATTCCCAGACTATTCGAAGGCCACCTACCAGTAAGTAAAGATAAAATCTAGTGTGAAATAGGCCAGGTGCTGTGGCTCATGCCTGTAATCCCAGCACTTTGGGAGGCCAAGGTGGGCGGATCACGTGCTCAAGAGATCGAGACCATCTTGGCTAACATGATGAAACCCCGTTTCAACTAAAAATACAAAAATTAGCTGGGCCTGGTGGTGGGCGCCTGTAGTCTCAGCTACGTGGGAGGCTGAGGCAGGAGCATCACTTGAACCCGGCAGGCGGAGATTGCAGTGAGCCAAGATTGTGCCACTGCACTCCAGCCTGGGGACAGAGTAAGACGCTCTCTCAGAAAAAAAAAAAAAAAATCTAGTGTGAAATAAGTAATATGAACAGTAAATTCACAGAAGAAGTTATCCAAATGGCAAATAATAAAAATTAAAGTCATAATAATTTAATATTTTACACATATCAGACTTCTGTAACATTAAATATCTTATACCTTCAAGCATTGCAGAGAGTGAGGAGTAACAACAGTTTTATGCACTGCTATTGGTAAAATTCCTAGTAATATCTAAGAAAGCTGAGTGTGTTCATATCCTATGCTGCAGCAATTCCATTTCTAAGATGATTATAATGGGATTCACACAGAAAATGTCTTCCTCCCTAGCTTGTCATGATATTTAAAAGTCCTACAAACAGATATGTGCCTTTAGATTATGTTAGTGTTTATAAAAGGTTGTGATTGAAATGCAAACAACTTTCATTGGAAGAATAAATTATTAACCAACAACATGGATTGTTTTATGAATGTAGCTTTTATCTCCTAGAGAACAGTACTAAGGGAGTGACACATGGGGGAAGGCCCAAAATAAACATCTTAAAAGTTAAAATTAATATTGCCCGATGGCAATAGAAACATTGACATCTTTCTTCATTGTCCAATTTTTATTCAGCTATATCTTCTTATTTAGGCCTCTACTGAGGTCTGCAGACTCCCAGGTTCAGTAAGGTCTTCAGTTATGTAGAAGCACCAGCAGAGACTACTAGTGAGGGGGTTTCCCCCATGAGTTCAAGAAACACTTGGAGATCTGCATGGGAGCATGGATGTAAGGATTATAAAGTGAACAATTCTAGAAAGTATCTTGATCTGTAAGCATTATGGATGAGGGTTGTAGGTAACATTGGCTCTCATGAATATTACTGGTCTTCCTGGCTTCCAGAGGAAAAGAAGTAATTGAGTCATTCCAGCCCTAAGCTTGGGAGACTATGAGGAAAAAGGGAGGCTTCCTCAAAGTTGATCATCTGTCAGAGGACCAGAAGGGACACTGCTGAGCTCTTAGCCATTTTAGGGAATGCTGCCTCTTAAAGAAATCCAACAACCATGAGTCCCAGCGAGCAGTCAAAAACAAAAACAAAAACAAAAACAAAAACACAAAGCATCCAAAATCATCATCATCATCATCATCATCATCATCATCATCATCATCATCATCTTAGTGGGTCCAAAAGGCTGAGAAAAGTTATGTGACAAATAGACCACATGCCCAGTGAATTACAACTAGTGAAATAGGCAGATGATAACATAAACAGAAAAACAATAATCACACTTGAAGAAATTAAAACTGAATTAGAACTACTGAAATAGACAGATGACAACATAAACAGAAAAACAACAATCATACCTGAAGAAATTAAAATAGAGCCACATAACAAAATGTGACCTAAGTGCAGTACATAAGCCAAAAACATAAATTCGTAACTAAATAAATCAATGGATAGACTTTAGGCTACCAGCAATAGTGTAGTAACTGGGCCTAACTTACCCTCCCACAGTAAAACAAAACAAAACAAAACAAAACAAAACAAAAAACAGAAAATTGAACAAGTATATGGAAAAACAGTTTTATGACAGTGGGCAACAGGTGGTGAAGGTTATAGTGGTCCCAGGAGAAGGCACACAAAAGAGGTGAGCCCTACACCTACAATCTATTAATGCAATTGATTTGTTGCCTGCAGGCATTTTCCAGATCATAATGCATGTATGGCCTTCCAAGCAGAACGTAGTAATTTCAATGAATTGAGGAGACAAAAATAAGAATTTGGGGAGTTCAAGGCAGCTAAACATTTGGGCCTGAGTTCCAGAGGAGAAAGAACTATGCAGAAAAGAGCTCCAGACATTTTCAGAGGAGTTCCTTTGAATCTGTTGCATTTTTGAGGTGAAACTCCATGACAATTCCGAAAGCTTACATAGATTGTAAAGATATTTGAGTTCTGACTAGTCAGACCAGAGTGTCCTTGTTAAAAACCCAGACAGTTTAGTGGAAATGCTAGGAGAGTCTTGCCTTAGTATCAGTACAAATCTAGCTCCAGCATAAAGACTATTCTAAATCCATCATAAGAAAGTTTTACAACAATCCTCTGAAGGATCAAGTATGCACTTAATTTAAGTGAATTTCACAACAAAGTTCACCACTCTTTAAAGGAAGAAAACATAATCCAGTATTTAACAGTATAAATTTCACAATATTCAGAATCCGATAAAATTACTAGATATGACAAGGCAGGAAAATGTACTCATTATAAGGAGAAAAATCAGTCAATAGAAACAGACTTATAAATGCTAGAGATAATGGGAATATCAGTCAAAGAAACAGCTATAGCATGTAAAGGGAGCTATTAATATAATGAGGAGAGAAATAGAATATATAAAAATGACAAATAGTATTTCTAGAAGTGAAAAATACAATGTTTAACATGAAAAATTGACTGCAAGAAATTAACAGAGTAAATTCTGTAGAAAAAAATCTCAGTGATGTGGAAGATATGGCAATAGAAACATTTTAAACTATAGCAGAGAGAGAAAAGAGGTTGGCAGAAATGAACAGAACAGAAAATAAAATAAATCAATAACTAGGTCTTTGAGAAGATCAGCAAAATTGATAAACACTAGCTAGACAGATGCTGTAGGAAAGAGAAAAGACACAAATAACCAATATCAGAGATGAAAGATAGGAAATTACCACTGACTCTATAGACATTAAAAGGATAATAAGGGATATTGTAATAAACTTTAGGCCACCATTAGTCAACAAAATGGAAACCTGGATATTTTTATATCCTTATTCTATTCAGGAAATTGCATTAATTTGATAATTGAATTAACCCCCACCCCCAAGCCAAGTAGATGTAGTTTCACTGGCTAATTTGATCAAACACTTCAGGAAGAAATAATACCAATGCTATATAAACTCTTTCACAAAATAGAAAAGGAAATACTTCCCAACTTATTTTAAGAGGCCAGCATTATCCTGACACCAAAAGTAGATCAGAAATTATAACAAAAGAAAACTACAGACCAATATCTCTTATGAACATAGATGCAAAAACCTTTAAAATACATTTGTAAATAAATCCAGCAAGCAAGAAAAAGGATACTATATTACTATTAAATGTTTTTTTTCTCAGGAATGCAGATTGCTTTAATGGTCAAAGATGAATCCATGTATTTGCCAATATTAAAAGACTAAAAAGGAAAACCCACACAATCATATCAATAGATGAAAAAAATTAACAAAGTTTAGTACTCACTTATAATAATACATTCAGCAAACAGAAGGTAACTTCCTCACCTAGATAAAGAGCATCCGCAAATGAATAAATAATATGGGGAAAAAGATGGCCACCGTTCAGATGCCAATTAATGGCCTGGAAGGTTAATTGGATAAAAGATTTAAAAGCACAGAGCAAAAATATGAAGATTTGGAAATCACGAGGGAAAGGACAGAAGAGAATAGCTTCAGAACATCTAACATTAAAAAAATTGGTATTTTGGAAGGGTATGCAACAGAGCGAAATGAGCAACTATTTAACAAGATTTTCTTCCTAAGTGAAGAAAGATTTAATGCAGTATTCATGCAGTATTGAAGATACTTATAAAAATAGTGAATTCTAAGTATAAAGATATGTTATAAATTTTCAAATAAAATAAGAATATTATTCAAAAAGAATGTTTTCTGCCCAAGAAAATGAATTGGAATATCATCAGCCACTTACCTGCAACACTAGAATGCAGAAGACTGGAATAATATCTATGAATTACAGAAAGAAAAAGAGTTATAATTCAGGAGTCTTCTATTCAAACTAGATGTCATGGACCTGTTAAGGAGAAAGAAAATTATTGGAAGATGTCCAAGAAATTATAAAACTTTTAACATATTATTATAATGTGGATATTTCCCCCTAAAACTCATGTTGAAATTTAGTTGCCAACGGTGTAGATGAGGCTTGATGGAAGATGTTTGAGTCATGGGGGTGAATCCCTCATGAATGGTTTGCTGCCATCCTTGTGGTAATGAGTGAGTTCTTGCTCTAGTAGTTCCCATGATAGCTGGTTGTTAAAAACAGCCTAGCACTTCTCTCTCCTCTCTCTTTTGCTTCCTCTCTCACCATGTGATCTCTGCACATACCAGCTCCCCTTCACCTTCTGCCATGAGTGGAAGTAGCTTGAGGCCCCCATCAGAAGCAGATGTTGATACCATACTTCTTGTACAGCCTGCAGAATCATGAGCCAAATAAAGTTCTTTTCTTTATAAAGCACGCAGCATCATTAACCAATTTGACCTAATTGATATAAGAAAGAATATACACTTTCCACATGGCCATGGGACATTGAACAAAAAGAGCATATTCTGAGTCATGAAAAAGTCTTAAGAAATGTCAAATGATTGAAAGCATACAATGTATGTTCTACTAGATTGGAAGTAAGCCAGAAATAAATAGCAGAAACATAGGAAAAAAAATCAAAATATCTGGAAATCTCAAATTTCAAATTTTTAATCAGTACTTTTCAAGATAACTCATTGCATCAAATAGGAAAGACCAACTGAAATTATAAAGTATTTTGAACAGACCGGTCATGAAAATAGGACATATCAAAACTTGTAAGACATAGGTAAAACAGTACTTAGAGTATACCATTAGCTTTAAATGTATATATTAGAAAAAAAAAGGTTGAGAATCTACCATCAAAGCTTATATCTCAAGAGAATAGAAAAGAACTGCAAATTAAATACAAAGAAGGCCAAAAGAAGTATATATAAATATAAAAGCAAAAATAAAGTAGAAAACAAACCTGCAGGTAAGAATATTTACAAAGCCAAAAATTGTGTAATTGTTAATTTTTTGTGTCAACTTCACTGGGCTATGAGGTACCCAGATATTTGGTTAACTATTTTTCTGAGTGTGTCTGTTAGGGTGTTTCTTTATGAGGTTAACATTTGAATTGGTAGACTGATTAAAGCAGGTTGCCCTCCCTAATGTGGGTTGGCCTTATCCAATTTATTGACGGCCCAAATAGAATAAAAATGCTGTTTAAGGGAGCTTCATTCTCTCTCTGACTGCCTTTGAGCTGAGACACCAGTCTTTTGCCTTCAGACTTGGACTTGGAGTCAGACTGGCACTTACATCATTAGATCTTCTGCTTCTCAAGCCTTCAGACTTAGACAGGAACTATACCAGCAGCTCTTCTGGGTCTTCAGCTTGCTGACTGAAGATCTTGGGATTACTCAGCCTATATAATTTTATAAGCAATTTCTTATAATAAATATCTTTTTATGTAGATCCTCTATTGGTTCTGTTTCTTTTGAAAACCCTGACTAATATGATTACATCCTTGAACATTTCAATAAAATTTTACTAATTAACTAGAAAGACTTAGAAGAAATAAAAGAAAGAAGCCAATAGTTACTATTAGGGAAGAAAAGGTTTTATCACCATACTCCCTAATGAAATTAGAAGTATAATGAATCATATTTTGCACAACTCTATGGCAATAAACTTAACACCTAAGATGAACTTTTTAAAATCTTGAAAAATACACTTACCAAAACTGACACAAGAAATAATTGAAAAATCTAAATAATTTATATATATTAAAGAAATTAAATCCTCAAGTAAAAACTTTCCCATAAAGACTTCAGAAAGAGATGGCCTCACTGATGAATTCTCCAAAACTTTTAAAGAAGAAAATATATCAGTCTTAAAACAACTTTTTCAGAGACCAGATTCTTGTTTTATGAGACCAACATAATCCTAACATCAAAGCCTGAAAAGAATATCAAAAGAAGGGAAAGTTATAGGCTTATGTCTGTTATGAAAACAGATGCAAATTCTTAAACATAAGATTAACAAATTAAATCTATTAATATATGGAAACTATAATACCTCATGACTAAGTGAGGCCCATCCAAAAAATACAAGGTTGGCTTAACATTGAAAAATCAATGAATTAAAAATATTAACCTAATTTATCACATTAACAGAATAAGTGAAAGAAAAATCTACATGATTATCTCAATAGATGCTGAAAAACCATTTGATAAAATTTAACCCATATTTATGATAACAACTGAGAGTACGAAAAGCATCTTTAACCTTAGAAACAACACATATATGTATTTTTTAAAAAACAGCTAATGTAGTCAGGAGAACCATGCATGGCCAAAGTTAGAATTTCACCAAAAAGATATGAAATATAAAGAAGTGCTAAACAGAAATTTTGGAGCTGAAGGATATAATAACTGAATAATAAAATTTAATGGAGCAGTTCAACAGCCAGCTAGATAAAGCAGAAGAAAGAATTAACGAGCTTGAAGACAGGACGTTGAAAATTATCCACTCAGAGGAGAATTTACAAAGAGTGAAGAAAATTAAAGGCACTTATAGAACAACATTAAGCAGACCAATCAAGTCCAGAGAGAGAGAGAGAGAGAGAGAGAGAGAGAGAGAGAAAGAGGAGAGCAGAAAACTTATTCAAAAGCAATGTCTGAAAATGTCCCAAATCGGGGAAGGAAGTGGGCATGCAGATTTGGAAAGCCCAGTGAATGCTGAATAAGAAGAATCCAAAGTAATCACCATGGAGACACATTATAAGCAAATTGTCAAATGTCAAAGACAAGGAGTAAATTTTAAGAACAGCAAGGAGAAAGGGACTTCTCATGTACAAGAAAATCTCATTAATAGTATTAATGGGTTTTGGAGCAAACATCTCACAGTCCAGAAGTGAGTGGGATCAATGTGCTGAAATTAAGCAAAAAAAAAAAAAGCCAATCAATAATAGCATTTCCAGCAAAACTGTTCTTCAAAAATAAAGGAGAGATAAATACTTTTCAAGAAAAACAAAAGCTGAGGGAGTTCACTGCCACTACACATTCCTTACAAGAAATGCTCAAGGGAGTTTTTCAGGTTGAAATGAAAGGATGCTGAACAGCCATATGAAAGCTTATGAAAGTATAAAACTTACTGGTAAAGGTAAATATATGGAAATACAGAAAATGATAATACTCTAATAGTGGTGGATAGGCCATTTTAAATTCTAGTTTAAAAGTTAAAAGACAAATGTATTTAAAAAACTGTAGCTATAAAAATATGTTAATATGTATTATAAAAAGATGTAAATTTAAAAATCAATAGCATAAAGTAAGGATGTGTGAGAAGAAAAAGTATAGAGTCTCTGTATGCTATTGAAGTGAAGTTGCTATTGGCTTAAAGTAGACTGTTATAACTATAAGATGATTTATATAAACCCTATGGTAACCTTAACAATATACCTATAGGAGATAGATAAAAGAAAAAAAGAAAGGAATTAAAGTATATCAATTTTAAAAATCAAGGAAACCCAAAGGAATAAAGCAAGGGAGGAAATGAGATAAAAGAACTACATGACAGAAAAAATTTAACAAAATGGCAACAGTTAATCCTTCCCTATCAATAATTACTTTAAATGTAAATGGATTAAATTTCCCAATCTAAATACAAAGTAGCTTGGGAGGCCAAGGCGGGTGGATCAGAGGATAAGGAGTTTGAGACCAACCTGGCCAACATGGTGAAACCCCATCTCTACTAAAAATTCAAAAATTATCTGGGCGTGGTGGCAGGCACCTGTAATCCCAGCTACTTGGGAGGCTGAGGCAGGGGAATCATTTGAACCCAGGAGGCAGAAGTTGCAGTGAGCCGAGATCATGCCATTACACTCAGCCTGGGCGACAGGGCGAGACTTTGTCAAAAAAAAAAAAAAAAAAAACAGAAGGAAACCCACACAAAAAACAAAAAACAAAAAGACAAAATACAAAGTAGCTGAATGGGTTAAAAAAAAAGATCCAAGAACATACTGCCTACAAGAAATTGACTTTAAAGTTAAAGATACTCATAGGCTGAAAGTGAAGAGATGATGTGGTAAGATATTTCATGCAAATGGCAACCAAAAGAGAGCCAGGTATGAGTAGCTATACATATCAAACAAAATTGTGTTTAAGTAAAAAATGTCACAAGAGATAATGAAAGACATTATGTAATTATAAAAGGATTATTTACCAAGAAAGACATAATAATTATAGATCAATATATTCCTAACATCAGAGCATATATATACATATATAGATATTTAGATATATATCTATAGATGTATAAATAATAGTAGGAGATTTCAATACCAACTATTTGTAATCTACTTTTATTGAATTACTATTTCTTCCCTCTGTTTAATCAATGTTTGCTTATGTATATAAGCATATATAAATATATAGCAAACATTGATTAAACAGAAGGGAGAAATAGCAATTCAATAATAGTAGGAGATTTCTATACCCATTTTCAATAATGTCTAGAATATCTAGAGAGAAAAATCAATGAGGAAACAGTGGACAATAATATAGGCCAAATGGACCCAACAAATACATGAAAAACATCCCACTCAACAGCAGCAGGATATATATTATTCTCAAGTGCACATAAAACATTCTTCATGATAGATCACATGTTAGGTCACAAGATAACTCTTAACAAACTTAAGAGGACTGAAATCATACCATATCTCCTCTGACTACAATGAAATTAAAGTAGAAGTCAATGGCAAAGAAAAACTGGAAAATTCACAAATATGTGGAAATTAAACAGCACATTCCTGAACAACCAATGGGTTAAAAAATCAAAAGTTAAACCAGAAAATATCTTGAGATAAATGAAAATGAAAATAAAACATATTATAATCTATGGAATATAACAAAAGCAGTCCTAAGAGGGAAGTTTATTGTAATAAAGGACTTCATTAAAAATGAAGGAAGAACTCAAGTTAACAATTTTACACCTCAATAAACCAGAAATAGAAGAACAAACTAAGTAATAGTTAGCAGAAGGAAGGAAACAATAAAGATTAGAGCAGACATAAATGAAACAAATAATGAAAAAACAATTTAAAAATCAATGATATTAAAAGTTGGTTTTTCAAAGGATACACAAAATTGACAAAACTTTAGTTAGATGGAGATAAAGAGAGAAGACTCAAATAAATAAAATCAGAAATGAAAGAGGAGACATTACAACTAATGCTTCAGAAATGTGAAAAAAGATCATAATAGACTACTATGTACAATTACATGCCAACAAACTGTATGGCTCAGAAGAAATGGATAAATTCCTAGAAACATATACCACATGATCAAATCAGGAATAGAAAATATGAACTAATTGATAACTAGTAAGGAGATTGAGTCAGTAATCTAAGCCCTCCCAACAACAATAAAAAATTCCAGAGCCTGATGGTTTCACTAATAAAGTCTACAAAACATTTAAGGAAAAAATGATACCAATCTTTCTAAAACCCTTTTAAGCAGTTGAAGAGTAGGAAATACTTCCAAACTCATTCTAAGATGCCAGAAATACTCTGATGTTGAAGCCAAACAAAGACACTACAAGAGAAGAAAATGACAGGCCAATATGCCTGATGAACATAGATGTAAAATCCCTATAGAAACAAGCAAACAGAACTCAACAGCACATTAAAAGGATTATACACCATGACCACATGGGATTTATTCCTGGAATGCCAGGATGGCTCAATGTGTAAAAATAAATTAATGTGACATGCCACACTGACAGAATGAAGAATAAAAATCACGTGATCATCTCAATAGGTGCAGAAAAAGTATTTGACAAAATTAAACACATTTTTATTATAAAAACTGTTATTCAACTAGGAATAGAAGGAAATTACCTCAACATAATAAAGGCCACATGTAAGAACTCCACAGCTAACATCATACTCAGTGGTAACAAACTGAAAGCTTTTCCTCTAATATCAGGAACAGACAAGAGTCCATTCTCACCACATCTATTCAACATAGTACTTGTCTTAGTCCATTTTCTGATGCTGTAACAGAAAACCTGAGACTGTGTAATTTATTATAAAAATTTTATTTGGCTCATGGTTCAGGAAACTGGGAAGTTCAAGATCAGGCAGCTGCATCTGGTGAGGTAACTTATGCTTCTTCAACTCGTGGTGGAAAGTGGAAGAAGTGTGCTCATGCAAAGAGACCAAACATGAGAGGCATCCTTGCTTTATAACAACCCTATCTCATGGTAACAAATCCTTTCCTGTGAGAGTGAGAACTCATTCTGGCAAGAAAGGCATTAACTTTTCTTAATAATCTAATCATCTCTTAAAATTACCACTTCCTAACACCACCACATTGGGAAGGAAGCCTCAACATAAGTTTTGGTGGGGACAAATCATATTGAAACCATACCAGTACTGGAAGTCCTAGCCGGAGCAATTAGGCAAGAAAAAGAAATAGGTATCCAAATTGGATGAAGAAGAAGTAAAATTATCCCAATTTGTGGATGACATAATCTTATATGTAGAAAGCCCTAAAGACTTCACACACACACACAAACTACTAGAATGAATAAACCAATTCAGTAACATTGCAGGGTGCAAAATCATACAAAAATCAGCTGTGTTTATATACATTAACAACAAACTACTCAAAAGGAAAAGGGAAAAAATCTCATTTACAATAGCGTTGAAAAGAACAAAATATTTAGGAATAAACTTAACTAAGTATGTGAAAGACTTGTACACTGAAAACTATCAAACACTGAGGAAAGAAAGAAGATACAAATAAATGGAAAGACATATTGTGTTCATGGATTGGAAGACTTAATATTGTTAAAATGTTCATACTACTGAGAGTGATCTACAGATTCACTACCTTCCCTATCAAAATCCCAATGTCATTTTTTTTCCACAAAAATAGAAAAACAATTCTGAAACTTCCATGGAACCACAAAGGACCCCAAAGAACTAAACATTCTTGAGAAAAAGAAAAAAACTTAGAGCATCACACTCCTTTATTTCAAAATACAGTACAAAACTAGAGTAGTTAATTGTAGTTGCTGGTGTAAAGTGTTGCTGGTGTAAAAACAAGCATATTGACAATGGAACAAAATAGAAAGCCCAGAATAATCCTTTGAGTTACAGTCAACTGATCTTTGACAAATTTACTGAGAATACACAATGGGTAAATGAGAGTCTCTTTAACAAATGGTCTTAGGTAAATTGGATATTCACATGCAGATAAATGAAATTGGATGCTTATCCTACATCATTCACAAAAATCACCTACAAGTGTATTAAAGACATAAATAAAAGACTTCAAAATGTAAAGCCCGTAGAAGAAAAAAATAGAGGAAAAACCTTATGACATTATTCTTGGAAATGATTTATTGCATATGACACCAAAAGCATTGGCAACAAAAATAAAAATAGACAAATGTGAGTATATCAGACTAAAATGCTTCTGCACAGCAAAGAAAACTATCAACAGAGTGAAAAGGCAACCCATAGAATGGGAGAAAATAATGGCAAAGCATATATCTGACAAGGGGTTACTATCTAAAATATATAAGGAATTCCTATGAGGAAATAGCAAGAAAACAAATAACCCAATTACAAAATGAGCAAAATAATTGAATAGACGTTTCTTCAAAGAAGACATACAAATGGCAAATAGGTGTATGAAAAGATGCTCAACATCATTAGTTATCAAGGAAATGCAAATCATAACCAAAACAAAATATCACTTCACACCTTTTAGAATCACTATTATAAAACAAAACAAGTGTTGGTGAGGATGTGGAGAAATTAGAACTCTTGTACATTGTGGTAGGAGTGTAAAGTGTTGCCACTGCTATGGAAAACAGTATGGAGGCTCCTCAAAAAATTAAAAATGGAACCATCATATGTTTCAGCAATCTCATTTCTGGTTATTTATCAAAGGAATTGAAAACAGGATCCTGAAGATATATTTATTCTCCTATGTTCATTGCAGTATCATTTACAATAGCCAACATGTACATACAACCTAAGTGTCCATTGATAAAGAAAACATGATATATACATACAATAGAATATTATTCAAACATACAAAAGGGAAGTCCTGTCATTTGTGACAACATGAAGGGACCTGGAGGACATTATGCTAAATGAAATAAGCCAGGCACACAAAGACAAATACTGCATGATCTCACTTTAGATGTGGAATCTAAAAAATTTGAACACGTAGAAGCAGAGAGTAGAATGGTGGTTGTCAGAGAATGGGGATAGAGAGTAGCTATTCAGCATGCTTGAAGTTTCGGCCATGGAGAATGAATAAGTTTGCTGTACAAAATTGTGCCTATAGTTAACAAGACTATATTAGACACTTAAAAATTGTTAAGAGGGTAGATGTTATGATCTTAACACAATGAAAAGAAGTTCAGTCACTTAAGTGGAATAAAGTTGGCTTTTAGATAAACTTACAATATTGTGTGTTTGTATTTCTGGTTTACTTGTTTAACTTTCTGTAAATTGTAAAACTTAACTATGGACCAGTATTTGCTAACCCTGCCTAATGCTATGTTCTTCCCCTTCCAAAAGATAGAGAAACTAGCAGCTTTGTGGAAAACTGAAACAGGAGATGACTGCAGGTTCCAGAAGAAGAAATGTTAACTTATCATCCTGAAATACAATTTACAGCCTTGCTATATTCTTAAGATATTCTGGTACAGCAGCAGCCAAAAGACCCACTTGGCAATGAATACATTCATGTAGCTCTTTTAGAGCAAAGACATTGGTAACCCATTGAGCAAAGACAGAGTCATAAGAAGTGACTTGTTCTAAAATGGTTTCTAGAACTACAAAAATAAAACAGTCCTCCCATGCATCTGCCCATGTGGAAAAACTGTTTATCTCTCTCAGATTTTTAACCTTACTCATATACATGGCAAACAACTCCATTAGTAGTGTTAATCTGTGAATGCAAACTACAACAATACATTATATATGTTCACTAACATATTTGTTGAATTTTAAAGTATTCAGCAATGCAAAAGCTGGAGTGAGGCTGTTGTTTATAACATATATCATGAAATGAAGAACAGATGATCTAAGAATGAACATTTGTTGGAATGATCTCTCTGGGCTTAAATATTTATTTTACTTCCTCCACCCCCTTCCCTTTTTGACAAAGTACTATGTTTTCCAAAATCTACAGTATGAAACCATGGAAAGTTTAAGACAAAACCACCTCAAATTGCTACCATAAATTATTACCTCCTACATAGTCTTTTTTTCTGCAATGTGCAATTAATCAAGGAAACAACTTATTCTTTCTAATTAAGGAGCCAGTTCTAAGAGTTTTATTTTAGGTGTGAGAAGGGATGTTCATTTCTGGGGAAAAGAATACGTGGTTGCCCTATAAAATGTAATGTATTTTCATTTCTGTACCCAAGGTTTAGTATATGATCTGAGGAAGGGAAGCCTTTTGTCTTATTCGTCAGGAAAAATGGGAACTCATAGCTATTAAAGTTCAAGATTTTGAAGATAGTCTTGAAGGAAACAACATCTCAATGGATAGTTCACACAGCATATTTTTGGGAGAGACACTTAAAAGACTTGTCAAGAACCAAGATGCAGACCTCATTAGAGGGGATAAAGAAGACTTTTTTCTCTGTTAGCTTCTGCAGGGCATGATGAGGGTTCCATGGCCTATTTTATAGGTTTCCTAGGTTTTTGTTTGCTCGGATAAATTATTTCACCCAGAGCTCACTTATCCTAGGGGTGCAATGATTCATCTGTTTATTCATCCTTCTATCCATTCATACATCCACTCACCCATCCATCCAACCACCTTCTGGTTAAAGAATAAGCATTTATTGACCACCTACTGAATGTATGCAGTGTGAGGTCCTGAAAATTCAAATAGGAATGAGATGATCTCTGCCACTGAAAAGCTCATGTCTCAGTTTAGATGCGCAAAATAACATTTCTTCACTCCTTAAATCATCTTTCTAAAACTGGATGATGTCAAGACACTTCAGAAACTCTGCATTGCTATCAGAATGAAATTAGTCAGTGGGCAATTTGGGATCTCTGATTTTGTTTCCAATTACTCTTGTAGCATCACTGCATACCAAATTCTTTCTCAGGGCCCACACTTTGGCCTAGTCATCTACTTTCCACTCGTTACACATTTTGTCCTCACATTTTTCTGCCTCCTTAACTTTATCCATGCTGTTCTGATAGTCCTAAGTAGCCTTTCTCCAATTCCAGGGCCCAGCTCCAATTCTACCTCCTTCAGGGAATTGTAATATTTTTTTATAATCTGACAGTATGCTGTACTTCTACCAAGGGGCTCCAAACTCAGTCTTCTACAACAAATTTTCAGAATTATCTTTCTAAAGCACAAATTTGATCCTATCACTCCTGTATTTAAAAGCAATTAATGACTCTCTGTAGCCCTTTAGATAAAGCTCCAGTTCTTCGGCATGGCGTTCAAGATTCTTTATGACTAGCTCTAGTGGTGTCTTGCTGCTATTCTGCCCCAGCTGTGCTGAATCATGTGAAGTTTCATGAGCACATGTCCTCCTGCATGTGTAGTCCTTTTCCTGAAATATACTCCTTACCTTTTTACCTTTTTCTACCTGATAGCTTCCTGATCTTCTTGAAGGTCGCAATTTTGTTGTTACTTCCTCCAGCAAACCTTTCTGATCCCCCAAGACTGGATCAGGTGTCACTGAGGTGTTCACATAGTGTCTTCTATTTCCTCTAGCAAGGCAAGGCAGGTACCTTCCTATGTTCACGTGCAATGTATACTAGCAATAGGTATCTAATAAACATTTGTTTGGTGAGGAATATTGAGTTGAGCCACTGTGATTTCCCTCAGGAAATGCAAAGCTTGCTATTCAAGATTATGGTTTACCATGTGGTCAAACTGCCTGTGGTACCTGGAGAGAAGCAGATGAGGACTGAAGCTAAATATTCCCGACTCAATATGCATAGGCCAAGTTTTCTTATGCAACTTGATTTGCAGCATAGTTTTCCTGGGGTAAGAATAACAATTCTCTGTCTAAAAATACAGTGGATATAGATTCAATGAGCCAAATAAGAGCTGCAAAACCAATTAATGCTTGGGGCCCAAGCAGTTCTTTTTTTATTTAGTTCTTTGGGGCGAGGGGTGTTTCTCTTTATATCTCAAGAAATTGCTAAACTCTAGGTTCATCAACAGAACACTTCCTTAGTAGCTGTGCAAACAGTGAGCATGGCTCTGGGGACAGGGTCATTTCTGTAGGATATTCAGGTTTCAGTAGTTACTGTTGAAGTAACTCATGGGAGCCATGATCAGCAGGTCAGCTTCTTTGGAAGGCAAAGTTGTGGGGATTTACACAGGACGTCTGACTCACAAACTAGAATTTAAAAACCTGGAATCTTGCATAATTTGTGCACATGTATGGGGAAGGGGACACTATTATTAATCTAGAAATGTGGAGATTTGGGTCATTATACATTGAATTTTAACAGCAATGCAACTAAATTTTGTAATCACAATTTAAGAAGGACTGAGGGCTTCTGGGTTGTGTATCATTAATTAAGCCATACCAAATTTTCCCTTGTTTTTAAACTAATTCACAGATTGCCCATTTAAAAAGTGAGTTAATGTAAAACTATAAAGCATAGGACCTTAAGAAATTATGGGTTGATTTCTCTGTGTCCAAGCACGTCCCCATTGAAGGAATTGTTTCCTGGATTTCTAAAAATCTTCAGAGAGGACAATTCCATAACTTCTTTCGGTAACTAGTTCTTTTGCCTTCCTTGAAGTCATTTAGTTTACTTCTATAATAGTCCCTCCTGCAGCAATTTAAAATCTTACTTTGTTTTTGTGGTCTTGAATTAAAACAATAGCATTTGCTTAGCATGCTGTGATAAATGAAACGAACTTTCAATTGTTAGTGTTAATGGGCTGGGCAAGTGCAGAAGGGCATAAATAAATGAAATCTAACATATTCTCCAAACCTCATTTTAGCCATTAATTTTGGCTTTTTCTCCCACAAACCTTTTGAAGAGTCTACTAAAAAGCAGCAAGCTGATTTGAATTTCATGCTTTTCTTTTTCACTTGTTATTCTCTGGTTGAGGTGATAATGATCATTGAGATGCCCAAAGGAGAAGGAGATGGTGGGAGATGGAGAAGCCAGGGATAAGGAAAAATTGGAGGCTACATTCACGCATTTATAAAAGCTTTAGGTTTTTGGCTTACCAATCTGCTTATTGCTCTATGACTTCATTTAGCAATGTGAATTGTAAAGTCATTGTGCATGCTTGTCATTTTGGATGTACAAAATGTATATTCTTTTAAACAGCATTCTGCATCGAGCAATGGAAATGTAGTTAGTTTGATCTCAAAATCGATGAGTGACTTGACAATTAAGTGCTACAAATGAAACTTAACTTGCTATTGTGTAAAAATGGGACAATAAAATAATAGTTTCTCCCTAGTGATTAAAAATGCAGCCAATTAAAAGCATGCAAATTTACATAAATGGAAGAACCTTAAATTTTGCATTTCCTGACTGATAGGATTAAACTTCCAAAGAAAGTGTGAATTAATGCAAATGTTAACATGGCATCTCCTAAATCCTTTTCTACTTTTACCACCAAGAACAGAATATAGAAAAGTAAAAATACATAATGATAGGCCAGTCTCTGCTTGTTTTGTCATTTACCCAAAGAATACCAAGCATGCTTAGATATCTTGAAAAACTTAGCAAGATTTCAGGTAGCAAACATAAATAAGGCCACAAGGCAGAGTCTGTAACCCTTAACCAAATTGTTCTTTGTTGAGAATATGATTAGAGGAACAGTTGTTGATAAGTCTATGACTTGTAGGCTTATTTCTGAAAGAGCTCTTGTATGAAGCTGAGTTCCAAGGTGCTGTGGTTTGAATGTCCCCTCTAAAACTCACGTTGAAATTTAACTGCCATTGTAACAGTGTTGGGAGGTGGAACTTTTCAGAGGTGATGAGGTCATAAGGGCTCCGCTCTCATGAATGGATTAATGCCATTATTTCAAGAATGAGTTCCTGATCCAAAGGATGAGTTCTACCCCTTTTCTCTCTCTGTCTGCAGTGCTCTCATCCTCTCTCCATGTGGAGACCTTCACGCTCACAAGATGAGGACCCTTGATTTTGGACTTCAGTCTCCAGAACCGTGAGCCAAATAAACTTCTCTGTTCTTTATAAATTACCCAGTCTGTGCTATTATGTTATAGTAGCAAAAAACCAAGAAACAAACATTTCAATGTCTGTGTTTCTGTATGCATGTATGTTTGTGTCAATATTTATGTGCTTATATATATAAGTATATATAAGTATGAGTGTGTGTCTACACACATATATACATATATTCACATAAATATACATATATACGTATAAATATACATATATAGGAAGATGTAGATATTCATGCATACATCCATATACATATCTGTATATACAGTCATGTGTCACTTAATAAAAGGGATACATTCTGAAAAATGCATCATTGTGCAAACATCACAGAGTATACTCACACAAACCTAGATGGTATAGCCTACCACACACCTAAGCTGTATGGTATAGCCTGTTGCCTCCAGGCTACAACCTATACAGCATGTTACTGTACTGAATACTGTGTAGGCAACTGTGACACAATGGTAAGTATTTGTGTATCTAAACATAGAAAAAGTACTGTAAAAATACAATAAAAAAGATAAAAATGGTACACCTATATAGGGCACTTACCATGAATGGAGCTTGCAGGAGTGGAGGCTGCTCTGGGTGAGTCAGTGGGTGAGTGGTGAGTGAACGTGACATTGCTGTACAGTATTGCAGACGTTACAAACACTGTACACTTAGACTATACATTTATATAAAAATTTTCTTTCTTCAAAAATAAGCTAACTTTATCATACTTTAACTTTTTTACTTTATAAACTTTGAAACTTTTTAAAAACATTGACTCATTTGTAATAATACTTAGCTTAAAACACAAACACATTGTATGGCTGTATAAAATATTTTCTTTCTTTATATCCTTATTCTATAAGCTTTTTTTTTTTTCTGTTAAATTTCTTGAAGCTTTTTTGTTAAAAACGAACACACGTACGCTAGGCCTACACAGGGTCAGAGTCATCAATATCACTGTCTTCCGCCTCCACATCTTGTCCCACTGGAAGGTCTTTAGGGGTAATGACAGCATGGAACTGCCATCTTCTATGATAACAATGCCTTCTTCTGGAACATGTCCTGAAGGACCCACTGGGGCTGTTTTACAGCTAACTTCTTCTTTATAAATAGGAATACACTCTAAAATAACGATTAAAAGTATCATATATTAGATACATAAACTAATAACATAGTCCTTTATCATGATCAAATGGTGTGTACTGTACATAACTGTATGTGCTAGGATTCTATATAACTGGCAGGATAGTAAGTTTGTTCACACCAGCATCACTACAAACAGATGAATACTGTGTTTTGCTGCAACAGACATTATGATAGCTAACAGGTGATAGGAATTTTTCAGCTCCATTATAATCTTATGGGATCACTATCATGTATCTAACTTACCACATTGACCATATTGTTGTTATGCAGTGCATGACTATATATAGCAGGGACCTAATTTCATGAGACAGAACCATGAATTTCTGACTCTCTGATAGGAAATTTCTGACTGGCTTTCTCACTTCAGAGGCTCTTGTACTTGGTGGTCTCAGTCTGTCAGTGAGACCTTCCTCTCTGCTGTCTTACAGAGCCTTTCTAGTATGGCTGCCTGTTTCCCTCTGTCCCCAGCAGAAGGTTTCTTTCTTTGTTTTTCTGTTCCTTTTCTCGTGGGATCTAGGTCCTATGATGGCAATCCATCTTCTTCAGGCATCTCTTCTTTCTAACTTGGCTCTCACTCTCACTGCCTTGGCCTGGGGAAGCCACAGGTCTCAACAGGCTGCCTTTGAGTGTCTCTGAAACTCTAAGGTGAAGCGTGTAGAAAAAAATCATCCAGATTGGACCTTGGGCTCCACACTGCTAGGTTTATGGTGTAATCATGGCTGTGCTGACTGTAGATTGCCTAGGACATTTGAACATTTGGATTCTGGATTGATGTTTATTTACTGGATTTTCTTTGAAGCTGGGTATAAGGAACAGCTCTTTTCTACTTTTCCCTGCTTTGCTTGTTTGACATTGCTTAATAAACATTCGTGTGTATTTCTTTTCAATTTTACCTGCTCATGTATTGAATATCTCACTGACATTAAATATTTCCTAACTGACAAATGCAAAAGCTTATGCTTATTTTTATGAACATTAATTTAAGTTACAATTTGCAGAAATGGTTTTGCATTGTAAAAGCTGGAATCACCTGTCAGGAATAAATGCTCCATGTGAAACCAAAAATAGAGAAAAATACAATGTTTGAAAAATGAATTTCCATAAGTACACAAGTTATAATGACCCATAAAATACAGTTCTTTGCACACCAGCATGTGCAAACTCTTGATTCAGTTTCAAATAACTTTTTAATAGTTTCTATGGCCCACCCTTTCCTACCAATAAATATATTCAAGTTTTTATTTCTCACAGATGAAAATCTCTTGCAAAATTCAAGGTTTTATGGTTCAGCAATGTTTGGACAGCTCAGTGCTAAAAATAGCCATGGTTCATGTTCTACGGGTTCATGGTTGAGGGGTGTGTTCCCAGGTTGTGATCCTAGTTGGCTTGAGTTACTGCCAGGGTTTCTGAGCCCACAACTAGTCAAAGCAGAACCTTCCAGTTGTATCCTCTTATGAAGATATGTATCTGTGGTCAGAGATGACTCAGTCTAGTGGCTGATGGGTGTGGAACAGCCTAGGAGCCTCAGGGTGCTGGAATCGCAGCTCTTTAGGACAGGTCAATCCCAGTCCTTTTTCACTGACACGATAATGCCCTTTTTTGGGTTTTGTTTTTAAATATCCCAATGTAACTTCAGAGGAAAGTTTTTTTGTTTGTTTTTGCCAGCATTCAGCAGGTATTTTGAGTTGTAAAAACCATATAGCTTTCTTTAATTTGAATAAGCCATGGTCAATGTCTCAGGGGCATTTCTAACCTGCTACTATAGCTCAGTTCTCCATGCTTTGACATGGAGCCCACACCCACTGATTTTCCCTCAGCACATTTCTTCAGCAGTTCTGTGGGCCCCATAAACCTCTTCTAGTTCTTTTCCATGTGGAGTGTTAGGGTTCCCCCAATTTTTCTTCTCAGAAGCTTCCCATCCAAAGGAGTCTAGTCTCAGGTTGGATCCTCCAGCAGCAGATGGTGATTCAGAGACTGGGAAGAAGAATGTACATTATGGGTCAAAATCTGCAGAGAGAAGCAGGATTGGGCAAGGGGAGAAGTTGAATTGCAATGCTGGGCAGTCCTCCTATGGAAGCTCTGGAGTGTATTTATCCCATCAGAGTTGTCCCATGGTGGGCTGAAATGGCTAGGCCTTTATGTCCTTGCTGCAATCAGTCATTGGTTGTGGTCCACACCCAGAAGGGCTTGGCCTTGGCTGAGGATGGTGCCTGCAGCTGAAGCAAATCTTGAAGCACCTGGCAACTAGAGGCTATTTGATGATAGTATTTGCAACAGCTGGGATAGCAGTTTATTCCTTGAAGGTAGATCTGTGCATCAGATTTCTATATCCACACCAAGTTTATCTGGATCACAGGGTGTGCTGTAAGTATCCTATGTTTTCTCTAGATAGATATATGACCTTGAATAATAGTCCAATGATTCTTTTGGAATGAGGCTTAGTGAGAAGGAGGAGACTGTCCTGTAACTTGTAGGATGTTTAACAGCATCCCCGGCCTCTACTCACTAGATGCCAGTAGCAGTTGTCCCTCCCACAGGTTTTGACAACCAAAAATGTCTCCAGATATTGCCAAATATTCCCTGGAGGACAAAATTGTCCCTGGTGGAGAACCACTGTGTTACGTGGACAAAAGGCAAAAGTCAAATTTTGCTTTCATAATTTAAATTAGCTCATCTAATTCAGCAAAAAAAGGGGAAAAAATTTATAATATAAAGAAACATTCACAATTATAGTGCCAGAGGAATGATCACTAAAGTAGTTAGGAAAAAAAAGGAATTCTGTGCTTAGAGGTGGAGGTTACAAGGCATTAAACAACTTTGCATGTAAATAGAATGCTACATTTTTTTTTCCTCCCCAAGTGTTTTGCAAATTCTCTAAGGTCTTCTTTTTCTTCTTTTTATTTCTCTTTTTCTTATGGATGTGAGGTTATGGCTTTTATCTTTTCCTTTGATTCTGTGACATGGCTTTGGTACATCATGTGACCCAAGAAGTAATATTCTAGGTGAAGATATTGGGTGGTGGTGATTTCTAACTAACTAGTCTAGTTAACTGTAACTGAATGGAAAGAAAGAAATAAGCTCAAAAAATTAAAATAAGATACTTTTATATCTAGCTTTTTGCTCATCTCTAGATGTGGATGACTTTAACTTATATCTAAGTGTATTAGTCCATTTTCATGCTGCTGATAAAGACATACCCAAGACTGGGAAGAAAATAGGTTTAATTGAACTTACAGTTCCACATGGCTGGGGAGGCCTCAGAATCATGGCAGGAGGTGAAAGGTACTTCTTACATGGTAGTGGCAAGAGAAAAATAAGGAAGAAGCAAAAGCGAAAACCCCTGATAAACCCATCAGATCTTGTGAGACTTATACACTGTCACAAGAATAGCACAGGAAAGACCAGTCCCCATGATTCAATTACCTCCCACTGGGTCCCTCCCACATCAGGTAGGTATTCTGGGAGATACAGTTCAAGTTGAGATTTGGGTGGGGACACAGAGCCAAACCATAACATTCTGCCCCTGGCCCCTCCAAATCTCATGTACTCACATTTCAAAACCAATCACATCTTCCCAACAGTCCCTCAAAGTCTTAACTCATTTCAGCATTAATCCAAAAGTCCACAGTCCAAAGTTTCACCTGAGACAAGGCAAGTCCTTCCACCTGTGAGCCTGTAAAATAAAAAGAAAGCTAATTACTTCCTAGATACAATGGAGGTACAGGTATTGGGTAAATATAGCCATTCCAAATGGGAGAAATTGGCCAAAACAAAGGGGTTACAGGGCCCATGCAAATCCAGAATCCAGCAGGGCAGTCAAATTTTACAGCTGCAAAATGATCTCCTTTGACTTCAGGTCTGACATTCAGGTCACACTGATGCAAGAGGTGGGCCCAACACCAGCGTTGCCCCTGTGGCTTTGCAGGGTACCACCTCCCACCCAGCTGCTTTAACAGGCTGGCATTGGGTGTCTGTGGCTCTTCCAGATGCATGGTGAAAGATGTCAGTGGATCTACTATTCTGGGTTCTGCAGGATGGCATCCCTTTTCTCACAGCTCCACTAGGCAATGCCCTAGTTAGGGACTCTGTGTGGGGGCTCTGACCCCACATTTCCCTTCTGCACTGCCCTAGCAGAAGTTCTCCATGAGGGCCCCGCCCTTGCAGCAAACTTTTGCCTGTGAATCCAGACATTTCCATATATCTTCTGAAATCTAGGCGAAGGTTCCCAAACCTCAATTCTTGACTTCTGTGCATCTGCAGGTTTAACACCATTCCACCCTCTGAAGCCACAGCCTGAACTGTACATTAACCCCTTTCAGCCATGGCTAGAGTGGCTGGGACACAGGGCACCAAGTCCCTAGGCTGCATACAGCACAGGGACCCTGGGCCTGGCCCATGAAAACATTTTTTCCTCCTGGGCCTATGGGCCTGTGATGGGAGAGGCTTCCGTGAAGGTCTCTGACATGGCCTGGAAACATTTTCCCCATGGTCTTGGGGATTAACATTAGGCTCCTTGCTACTTATGCAAATTCCTACAGTCAGCTTAAATTTCTCCTCAGAAAATGAGTTTTTCTTTTCTACTGCATCATCAGGCTGCAAATTTTCTGAAGTTTTTTGCCCTGTTTCGCTTTTAAAACTGAATGCTTTTTAGCAGCATCCAGGTCACCTCTTCAATGTTTTGCTGCTTAGAATTTTTTTCTGCCAAATACCCTACATCATCTCCCTTAAGTTCAAAGTTCCACACATCTCTAGGGTAGGGGCAAAATGCTGCCAGTCTCTTTGTTAAAACATAACAAGAATCACCTTTGCTCCAGTTCCCAACAAATTAATCTCCATCTGAGACCACCTCAGCCTGGACCTTATTGTTCATATCACTATCAGCCATTTTTTCAAAGCCATTAAACAAGTCTCTAGGAGGTTTCAAACTTTCCCACATTTTCCTATCTTCTTCTGAGCCCTCCAAACTGTTCCAACCTCTGCTTGTTACCCAGTTCCAAAGTCACTTCCATATTTTGGGGTATCTTTTCAGCAACACCCGACTCCTGGTACCAATTTGCTGTATGAGTCCATTTTCATGCTGGTGATAAAGACATACCCAAGACTGAAATGAAAAAGGTTTAATTGGACTTACAGTTCTGCATGGCTGGGGAGGCCTCAGAATCATGGCAGGAGGTGAAAGGCACTTCTTACATGGTGGTGGCAAGAGAAAAATGAGGAAGAAGCAAAAGTTGAAATCCTTGATAAACCCATCAGATCTTGTGAGACTTATTCACTATCATGAGAATAGCATGGGAAAGATTGATCCCCATGATTCAATTACCTTCCCTTGGGTCCTTCCCACAACATGTCGCAATTGTGGGAGATACAATTCAAGTTGAGATTTGGGTGGGGACACAGCCAAACCATATTACTAGGCATTATTTTAACAGTTGATCTAAAACTAATGTTGATATCTTATATATTTTTCCAAGGTTGCTCTGGGAAAGCAGTTGACATTTTTCTCCTTGTGGGATGTAGAAGAATAAAGTATGAGAAAATAGTGATTTAGGCATGTCTAAGTGCCAGACATGTTTCTGTGAGTGTTTCCTTCATGATTGTTGAGAAACTGATGATTAACAATACAGCATGTTTTAGGTATTTTTCAAATAATAGCATGAACTAGAAGCCAAAACATTCTCCCAAAAGAGAAAAGACAAGATTTTCTCTGAATGGAAAATTCATATTTGAAATGTCTACATGAAATATATAAGCTACAATATTTTCATTTTGGAGCAGGAGAATTTCCTTCACCTGACAGATGAAGGAAAAGAAAAATGAGTTAAGTAAAATGAATAAAACAACTTTTAGTTGGCAGAAAAAAATAGATTTTAATTATGGAAAACATACAAACAGACTAATGGCAAATTTGGAAACCTTATGTTTTTACAAATATTTAAAATTGCCTTTCAATCTTTGTCCCTTTACTTCTTGCCTTTAGTGATATGAGATTCTTTCTTGGTATTGTCAAAACCCATGAAATCAACAGGTATTATGATGTAATTCAATGCCATGAATATAAGACTAATGCAAAACACCTGATCAAATTATTGATCTTTTCTTTTCCCCCAAGTGTACTACTGCCAGAGTAGCAATTGTTCAAGAGATCTGATTGTAACAAATCTCTTTTAAGACTTCTCTGAGAATACGCAATATAATCAGGCTGATAGAAACATCAAAACATTTTTTCCATTGCCTCAATATAATTTGGTTTGTTATGGCTGACACACAGTAGAAGTCACACACAGTCTTATTCATGGATAAAGCAGGCAATTGCCCACAGTCTGACTGCATCGGCCCAGGGAATACACAACCTATTCACATGCCAGTGAGGGAACCTGTCCCAGTGCTTTGCACTGGTTGCTTTTTTTAGGGAGAGTAATTTGTGTCCCAGCCTACTGTGGACATTGTTACTGCAAACATAGTTGCTAAACAAAAAATTACAGTTACTGTTATGTGATAATTTTATAAGCTTTTTTTAGATTATAAAGGATCCTCCTATTGATAAAAGATTGTTACTCCACAGAGATTTATGTAAAATTAGGACATTATTAATTTAGAATAATAAATGTAATTTTGGTTCTCTCTCTGTGGATGGCTTGCTAAGTATGAGACTCTGAACCAGGGGAATTGGATGGATAATCCAATCAGCCAGTGGCCTCTGGCTCAAATGATCCAACTGAGCAATGCTTGCCCTCTTCACAAGACAATGCTAGAGACATTCTCTAACTCCTTTTCTATAGACATCCCACAAAATCAAGACATTGAAAGCCGACTTGAGGCTGGTGAAAACCTTTTAAAAACCATACTTCCCGGCAAGGATGGACTGGAAAAATATTTGCAAGGAATAGTGTCATCAGATGTCATTCTGCTTTTCTTAAAATATCTAGGTAATGTTGATTATGTTTTGAATTATTCTGAACTTCTTCGATCTCTTGCATTGCATCATTCCTAAGGCCATTATATTCTATTTTAACATTCTCTTGATGTATTATACATACAATAAAAGGCACATATGTTAAGTGTATAGCTCACTTACTATAATGAATTTTCATAAAGTGAACTTACCCTTGGAAACAGCAGCGGTCAACAATAGAAAACTACCCATACCCTGAAGCCCACCATGCTCCCTTCCAATCACTAACCACCCACCTAAAGGTAAACACTATTTTGACTTCTGACAACACACACTAGCTTTATTGAGGGCTTAATAGTTTGGGTCATCAGAATTTTGTTTCTGGACAGGCATGTTGATTTTCACCTTGCTTTTCCCTATGTCCTACCCTTAGGTAGGACACTGCCCAAGGAAGCTCCACTTAAATGGAACTTCTTTAAGAATGCAAGTGTGCTATGGGCCACCAAGATGCAGGTGGAAGCATGGAGCATAGGTGGCAGTGGGGATGTGGAACTCACAGGGCAAGGCTGAAAGAAGGACCTAGAAACAGTGAGGTCCTTGGTAGGGCCCAAAGAAAAACTTCCCTGTCTTCACAGTTTTGCTTAGGGAAAGTCCTGGGAGCAGAGTTCTCATTTCTTTTTGCAACTTTCCTCTTGAGACCTCTGTGGTTCTTATTGTTAACTTTGCCATTAGTGCTTGTTGGAAAAGATTGAGTGTTGCTTTTATTACAAAATATCTCGGTGAGTATTAAAGACATACATACTGAGATTTATAAGATCATTGTGCTCATATGAGTATTCTATTTTAGTGCATTTCCAGGGAATGTCTTTTTCAAGGCTGGACAGGGCCTATATTTTCAATTCACTGACAGATCATTAGTCACTAACGAGGTATAAAGATCAGTCAAAGCAGAGTATTGCATCCTTAATGAGAGAGTGAAATTGATGTCTTCAGGTGTAGATTCCTGTCAACTAGTAAGACATGCTAAGAAAAGACATAAAGTAACTTACAGGATCACCTACCAGCTCTGACTTGCAAAGGGCTAAAGTAATCCTGGTTATTATTTTTTTCTTCTATCTTGAAGGAATATCAGTGTAGAAGACCCCTTAGTAAACACAGGAATCTTCAGAAGTACTGACTTACTCAGCTTAAGCAAAGACTGACAGCAGCACCATTGCTCTTCATCCCCAGCATGGTTCTTGGAAGATCCAATTTATAGAAGATACATACTCAAGGAAATTCCTCAGTAGCCCCAAATGCTTTCTTTCCTTTTTATTTGAGACTGGGCCCACTCATCCAAATGTAATAGTGGTCTCAGGGTCAGAGCATAAGGCTTGTTAAGGTATCTTAAGGGAGCTATTATGTCTTCTGTGTGTTCTACTTTTATATGGTCCCTGGTGTTCTTTCCAGCAGAGCTAGGGCTTGGATTGGAGCAATGGGATGGAGAACTGTGCAAGGCTGGAGACTCACCACTCTGTTCCTGCATGCATGGGAAAAAATGGCCACCTCTGCCAGCTGGAAGTGGCTTTAGATGTCCTGTGAAGTTTTGGTAATCTCTAGGCTGGAAATAAAAGACCTTTAAGATATTAGGCCTCAGAGTTTTCTTTTAGATCCATTCTGAGCTCTTGGAATCACACTGGAATTCCCATAAAAAGAATGTTATGAGTGAAGTACATCCACATTTACAGCTTATTTTACATCATACTTTCTTTTCTTGAACCTCAGTTCTCCTTGCTTTTTCAATTTTGATTCCTCTATGTATTTTTTTTTCTATTTTGGCTCCTACTCAAATTTTTCTAACTCTTATGCCCAATAGTTTTCTTTTGATTTCTGATCTGATTATGTTCATCTGGTATTTAATTTAGCTCCCACTTTGTGAAGTTTGATCTACCAAGGCTACACTTTACTTGGCAAATCCTGGTTTCTATACCCGATTTACTCCTAAGAGGGATAGCTGAAGCCATGGTTTATCTCTGGGCTCTTTCTCTTCCTCCTCCACCCCTCCTTACATCTTTCTTTTTCCATCTGTGCCAATTTATTAAATTATAATGAGAAATACAAATGTCAAGTTTACTGCAGGTCTTATTTTGTTAGACTTTTTTTTTCCTCCAGAGGAAAGAAAATTTGCTTAGTGAACACAGACTCAAACACCGAGTAGTCAATTATTATTGGATTGTTTGATGGCAGGAAACTAAATAATCCATGCATCTTTGAAGCAGGAAAGTGCTTTCTACCCAGATGATATGCCGGTGTGTGGGAATCTCTCTGCCATCTTGGATGGTACCGGTGTTACATGTGGTCTGTGCAGCTTGGGGAACCTCCTTTTCCAGACACAATTAAGGCAGTTTGTATGGCTAAAACTTTGGCTTTTCTCAAAGTTTTGCTTTTTGTCAAACTTTGTTTTTTCTCAAAATCTTTTTTTCTCTGCTTTCCTTTTCTGTTTCTTAAATGATGCATCTTTGTACTTCTTTTTCCCTCATCTTCCCATCTCTTGCTGTTCCCCTGGACTCTCTCTTACTGCACTCCAGATGCCTTGCTGTGTACTCCTGATGTTGTACCTTCACCTCTGTCCTCTGCTGCTATTTTCCTCTAGTGGAGGGACTCTTCATTTGCCCCCAGAAACCAAATCATTGGTGAATATAGACAGATAAGCTGCAGGGTCTATGTTTCTTTAGCATGTCCTGCAAATAGGACCAAGGTACATCAAAGTCTTTTGGATAGCCTCAGCTAATTGCCAGCCATGGTAGTGAGCCATAAAAAATACCACATTGAAGCTCTTAATGCATTATTATTTATAGTTTGGGCTATATAATAACATTTAGCTTAAAAAAACTTAACTGTATATCTCACCAGGTGTGGGGTGAAATGAGGGAGGAAGGGACATCTTATGATCTGTATTTAATTTATCTCCCTCAAATTTGCTCTCATCAGCATTTTCCTGTTTTTCTTAGTAAATGAATAAGTAAGTAAGTGGGGAGATCTCAAACATGATAGGAAAATGACTCAAGAAGAACTAAAGATGGATAATCATATCACTCTCTTTTGATTTCAGATGTCCAAATTCCATGTTTGTTAATTAAAATGAAGGTTATATAAATGAAGAGAAACTAGAATGAAAAATTGGCACAGTAGAGTATTTTTTAAAGAAAACCTTTGTTTGCATTTTTAACAATGTGAATTAACTCCGATTAGCTGTTTACACCATCTTGCCAAGTAGAACTTCTACCACAACTGTTTTAATGAACAACATAGAGTCGTTTGTAAGTAGTCATTTTTCCCCCAAGGATATTGTGAAAGTGTGCGTTGGTTGGTTGATCATTTCTTTTGCAAGCGACCTTGCTGATTTACTCGAATTCTTGATACTCAAAGCATGTTTTAGACCAGTAGCAGAAGTATCTCAATTAAAGTTGGCAGAAATGCTGAATCTTGGGGCCCACTGCAGAGCTACTGAATCAGAATCTGAATTTTAATGAGCTCTTCTGGTGATTCCTATGAACATTAAAGTTTGGGGAACATTGACCTAGATCTTTCCCCCAAATTACAACAAAGATAAACTTTAGTGTATGCCTCATGAATCTTTCTGAAATTCTGAATTAGTGGAGTCAACATTAATCAAATTGTATTAAATTTTTTCCCATTTACATATTACATTTCACTAATTTTATTTCACTCAAATTTTTATCTAGTATCTTTTTTTTCATAGACTTGAGTTATCCCTTTTAGAGGAAAACATCTATTAAAAGTTGAAATCATACCCAAATCCTCTGTCATTCTATTTAGCAAAGCTGAGCTGTATCCATAAGATTCTACTTGAGAGAGATTTTGACATCTTGGCACTTCCTTTTCTCCAGAGTATTGTATTCTTTCTTTTAATTGGGTAATTTCCTCTAGCCCTCAGTAGACACTTATGTGTCGTGTTTTCATTTGCTGAATTAAGAACTTCCAACAGACTTACAGAAGTATCCAGATATATGTTCAGTTGACAATATTTGGAACCTTTGTGATGAGGTAGAAATTTCTTATATATTGTGTAAAACACATTCAAAGACGGGTTTCAGCTTTTGAGTCAAATAGGTGTGAATTAATAGAGTAGCAGGACAAAATCCTGTTGCTTTTCATGGTATATAGCTTACATTTCTCGTGTTCACTTTGTCTTTTATCTTTGTGCTCTAAATAATAGCTTTAAGTAGTTTAAACATGTAGAAGCCCAAAACTGTAAGGCAAAATAAAAACAGCACGAGTCATATTTATCTGATAGATCTTTAAGAGGACAATTTATTCATCAGTCTGTGAATCCATATTTTTTACTTATTTATTTATTTATTTTTGAGACAGGGCCTCTGTGGCCCAGGCTGGAGTGCAGTAATGTGAACATGGCTTACTACAGCCTCAGCCTTCTGGGCTCAAGCGATCTTTCTGCCTCAGCTTCCCATGTAGCTAGGACTACAGGCATGCACCAACATGCCTGGCTATTTTTTTGATTATTTGTTGAGATGGGGTCTCACTTTGTTGCCCAGGATGTTCTCTAACTCCTGGCCTCAAGTGATCCTCCTGCCTTGGCCTCTCAAAGTGCTAGGATTACAGGCATGAGCCACTGTGCCTGGTCTATGTCATATATTCTCTTTAAATTTACATAATATTGAAGCTATCTGGATGGCATCCTAAATCTTACATATTTATAAATACTGAAGTTCAGGATTGACACCTTATAAAAGGAAACCTTTTTGAAAATTAATTTATTTGCAGATGAATCTTCATTTATCATAAAACTAGCATGTAAGCTCTCTGGTAGCAGATACTTTTTTTTTTTTTTTTTTTTAAGATGGAGTCTCGCTCTGTCGCCCAGCCTGGAGTGCAGTGGTGCAATCTCGGCTCACTGCAACCTCCACCTCCCAGGTTCAAGTGATCCTCCCACCTCAGCCTCCCGAGTAGCTGGGATTACAGGCGTGTGCCACCATCCCTGGCTAAGTTTTGTATTTTTAGTAGAGATGGGGTTTCACCAAGTTGGCCAGGCTGGTCTCGAACTCCTGACTTCAGGTGATCCACCCGCCTAGGCCTCCCATAGTGCTGGGATCATAGGCATGAGCCACCGTGCCCGGCTGGCAGACACTTTTTATCTGTTTTGCTCACTGTTGTATCTTCTAGCACCTAGGTCAGTACCCTGCACATGGTATGGATAAATACTTGCTGACTGAATGAATAGATGAATGAGCTTAAAAATGTAAAATCTCTTCAGAATTAAAAAGTTGGGATTTATTCTTTATCAGTAGGATTTTGCTAAAAGTGTCTTTGAGTAATAGATTCTCCCTGGAAACAAGGTCTATTTATGATCTTATCTAAACAACTAAATAATAGAAGGCAAGAATAATTGAAATTCTTGAATTGAAATGACCTCAACAATATGCCTGGTTTACCTGTGGCTCATTTATTACATGACTTTGACCTGTGATGGTATCACAGTGAAGTGCTTTTTTTCTTAAAGAGATCTCCTCTTCTCACTCTTTGATTGGGCCCCATCACATTGACTTCTGGTAACAAAGCTGTCACTCAGAGGAATTTTCTTTCTGACCCCTATCTGTCCTGGCCCTGAGAAGAAGCCTATTTCCCCTCTTAATCTTAACTCTGGTGCCCTTCTCTCTACATTGTTGGCTGGTGCCATGCCTGTCACTAAATTTATCTGATAGGCTCATGATCCTGAACTTCTTCCCTCCCTTTTTCCTATGGGAGCACATAGTCTGTGTTGATTGTGGGGTGTGTAGACAGGCAGATAGGAAACAACAGAATGCTATTTTCCCTTTGGGTGAAGCTTGAGATCAGGCTCATTCCTGTTTTCTACTATTTCCCCTGTGTGTTTCCCCCAAAACTTGGCCTTCCCATACCTCTGCTGAGTTCTATAGCCTTTGAAAATTAATACAAATTATTTTAGAAATCTACATTATAATCTTAAAAGCAAAATGTAACTCTGTTTTCTTCTCTAGTTTACTACTAAGTCACAGTTTTCTGGGCATATGATGAGCAACTGCACATTTTTTGTGGACTGACCTAAGAACCTTACCACCATGTCTAACTTAATTCCCACAGACAAATACATTATATTCGATTAGCATGATTTGCTAATGAACTTCCATAAGTTCATAAGGTAAGAACTGTAATACATAGAAAAGCATGCTTATAATCCCAAATCGTGGAAGTTATGGAGTGGATTTGAGTGAAATATAATCATTCCTTAAGCTATTTTAAAAGTAATCACTCGGCCGGGCGCGGTGGCTCACGCTTGTAATCCCAGCACTTTGGGAGGCCGAGGCGGGCGGATCATGAGGTCAGGAGATCGAGACCACGGTGAAACCCCGTCTCTACTAAAAATACAAAAAATTAGCCAGGCATGGTGGTGGGCACCTGTAGTCCCAGCTACTCGGAGAGGCTGAGGCAGGAGAATGGCGTGAACCCGGGAGGCGGAGCTTGCAGTGAGCCGAGATTGCGCCACTGCACTCCAGCCTGGGCGACAGAGCAAGACTCCATCTCAAAAAAAAAAAAAAAAAAAAAAAAAAGGAATCACTCATCCGACCATTAGTAAAGACGAACTATATGGAGCCTTTAATGTAAGTGCTACATTCACAAAGTGGATATGTGGAACAAAAATAGTAGGGTGGCAAACAGTTGTGGACTTTGTAGTCGGAAGTCCAATTCAGCTGCTTTAAGTTATTACACTCCATCATCAACACAGACTATATTGTCCCATAGGAAAAAGGGAGGGAAGAAGTTGGGGATCATGAGCCCATCAGATAAATTTAGTGACAGGCATGGTGCCAGCCAATGATGTAGAGAGAAGGGCACCAGAGTTAAGATTAAGAGGGGAAATAGGTTTCTTCTCAGGGCTAGGAAGGTGACAGATGGGAGACAGAAAGATATGAACAGGTTATTCTGCCTCTTGGTATCTCAGTTTTCTCATCTGCAATAAGAGACGTAATAATATAATCTACTTTATAGAATTGTTGTAAGAATTAATTAAAATAATTTATGTAAAATGTAAGCATAGATTACATGATATTCAGGGCTTAATGCATGCTTACATTGATGCTTACATGCATTAAGCCCTGAATACCAGTTTGGATAGTCTTATACATATCAACACTTTGTAAGTTTATCTATTTAAAAATTCAACTGCCTTGGGATTAATCTAAAAATCAACATCACATTAAGGCATGTAGAGAGAGCATTTTATATCATGTCTGTGAAACTGGGGTATGAGAGTGAGTTGTTTAGCTAGAGAGGGAGCTTATCCTCCCCTAGCATCCATCTCATTGCAATTTGTCCTTTTACCTTTGATGCCTGGTACAACTGAGAGCTCTGGAAAGGAAGCCAGGTGCTTTTGTAGGTGATAGTATTTCCAAAGATGCCATGGAAACATTCCTTATAAGTGCTAAAGATCTCTTGGTTATATTCATTACTCCTAAAAGAATGGGCTACTAGTATCATTCTTATTTTGTAAGTAAATAAAATTCATGTTAAACAGTCCATAACTTGTGGCTCTACTACGTCAGTGGTAGATCAAACATAATGACTCAATTATTTCTGGCTGTGGTTACAGAGACAGATTCCAATGAGGACCGCTAAGAGATTCAAGGTATAGAAGTAGTTGTGGGGCCAGGTGCGGTGGCTCATGCCTGTAATCCCAGCACTTTGGGAGGCCGAGGTGGGCAGATCATGAGATCAAGAGATTGAGACCATCCTGGCCAACATGGTGAAGCCCCATCTCTACTAAAAATACAAAAATTAGCTGGGTGTGGTGGCGTGTGCCTGTAATCCCAGCTACTCGGGAGGCTGAGGCAGAAGAATCACTTGAACCTGGGAGGCGGAGGTTGCAGTCAGCCGAGATCGTGCCATTGCACTTCAGCCTGGTGACAGAGCGAGACTCCATCTCAAAAAAAGAAAAAGTAGTTGCGACATAATTCGGGCCAACATTACTGTTAGAGCCAGGCCTAGAATAATAGGGTGCAATCAAAGGAAGGAACCCCACCAGTTATTTTAACAGAGAGAATTTAGCATAAAGAATTTTTAGTTAATCAGTGAAGAATTGAAAAGGAAAAAGAGAACACAAAAAAATCTCCAAGTTAACAACTGTAGAAGGTGGCTATCACTCCCAGGGCTGGGAGGGGCTGAGGGCATAAAGTGGTTTGAGTCTTTAAAACTTAAAAGCTTGGAGGGGGCCTCCAAGAGGGCTGGATTTCAGACCTCTGAGAAAGAGTAGGGTTGCTGCTTTGCTGCTGTGGTGTTTGATGGTCAGAGGAGGGGCCCTGTGGGCCTAAGATCATATTTCTAAAGAGGGGACACTGGCTACTGCTGGTGTCTCTGAGACAACATGATGTAGTTGAAAAATCTGCAACATGGATTCAACAGCTGGTACTGGAATTAGCTGACATGACCAGGGTGAAGAACAGGCATTGCTGGTCAGTGCTGCCAGGAACAGGAAGCCCACAGGAGTGAACAGAAAGAAGCAATCTCCCTCTAACAGCCCTATTAAAAGAATCTAACAGAGCCAGCCAGCAAAGCTGAAATGTGATTTGCAGTGTCCCAGTTTCAGCATCACAGAGCAGAGTATAGAATGGGTTTGAAGTTGAGAGACCATAGGATAAGACCTTGCACACATAGGGTCTATATGGTGGTGTTTGAGGGTGGAGGGATGATGCAGGATCAGTAATATCATGAGATCTGTGTGTCCTTCCTATGCAAATGAGGCACTACCAGGTAATATAGCCAGGGTGACCACCTCTTGGGGGAAACGTGAACCATAAGCGGTGCTGGGATTCAGAGGCAGTCTTGGAGTCACGTCCCTGGAACTTAATGTTCTGGCTGGCAGCTTTATGGGGTGCCAGATCCTGTTAAGTGTTGTGCTGAAGCTGTTGTAAATTTTGCTATCTCTGTCAAAATGACTCAGAAGCTGAGGAGGGTCTCAGTTGTGGGGCTCAACAGCGACGGCTATGAGCCAAGGTACAAATGGAGTCTGAGAACCCACTTGGTGCTTACAGTGTTCCACCATTATAATATTAGCTTTTCATGTAAACCAAGAGACAGACAGAGGATATTTGTTTTAGTTTCAAGCAGCTGAAGGGGGAGGGAGGTAAGGAAGAGGAGAGAGAGAGAGAATTTTTTAGTTCTGTGTATCTTTCATGGAGAGGGTAAGTAGCCCTCAGGACACTGCATAATTTCATTATGGAAAATTAACACTCATTCAAGTCTCCTAAGACCCTTGTTCAACCAGCAAATCCATAGTGAGGGATGTGGCCCCAGAGCAAGTTAGTGCCTGAGTTTCCTTGGGCTGGCATCTGCAGAACTCTGCAATGTGACCCTTACTCATTCCTCCAGTGCTGCCTGCCATCATCAATGCAACATTCTAATCACCTATGGAATACTGGAGACAGTACTGGTGCTGGACCCTCCCTAGGCCAATTAAATGAGATTATCTTGAGATGGGGCAGGGGCGTTAGTATTTTTTAAAAGCTCCCCATGATATTTTAATGTTAGCTACAGCTGTTAACCATGAGAATATAAGAATCCTATGCCCCAAGTAATCTGGTCTATTTTTTCAGTTCAGATCAATTCCATTCAAAATTTTACACACTTACTGAGTAACTTGTATTATGCTAGTTTCTGCATATATAATAAATGAAACAAGATAAGTACCTCATGATTCAGTGTGAGAGACCAAGACATACACATATATGATTTAATCTGGTAAGTATTATATTTTGGATAATTAGTTATTGAGAAAGAGGGTGAACAATTTCACTTGGGTGTGTCTGAAGAGAGAAGATGGAAAAACCTTCACAGAGCAAATGAGAACATGTGTTGAGTATAGATTAGTCTAGATTGAGTTGACTCTTAGAGGATGAATAGGATTTAACAAAGAGGCTAAAGCATAATAGCTTCATAGGTTCAGTCATGATGAATAATTTATCTAATTAGAATATTTGTTGAATTGGGTGAAAGGCTAGAGATAAGACAGAAAAAGGAAGTGGGAACCACATTAGAAAGGATTTTGAATTCAACGTTAATTGAACATCCATGAGAATCTAAGCACAGGCTATGTTCTGAAGGTATAAAAATGAATAAAAGTCAAGATGCTTTCAGATATGTGGATGGGTCAGATATGAGGTGGTATAGGGAGGATTGCAGAAAGAGAGAACTGCATGAGCAAAAACACAGAGGCTTGAAAATGCCTGGTGATTTCAAGAAACAGTGATAAATCAGCACTGTTGGATCTGTGATAGGGTTGGATAGAGATTAAGGTGTAAAAGGCAGGCTGAGATTAGATTGGAAGAGCATTGTGTACTCTATTTAGAAGTTTCGCTTTTATATAATGATTTTAAAAATGGCTATGCAGATTTTAGAGTGAAGATTAATATTATTCATATCTGATTTATAATTGATAACTTTAATGGTATTTCATGAATTGTGATTCAGTGGAAAAGTGTGAAGAGATTGGAAACCAAAAGATCAGATAAGGACTATTATAAGAGGTCCAGATAATAGGTTTTCTGATCCAAGGCAGCTAAGTTGGTTTTGTCATTAGTGGAGTTCTGTGTTTCATGGGGACTGGGAAGACAGGGAAGGATAATTTTCTCCTTTGCTCTTGTTTTTTGGTGAGAAGAGGGAGAACCCTTGAGTTTGAAGTATCTGGGTTATCCAGGTGGAGCAGTGAAGTGGACGGTTAAAAGTATGCATCTAGACCACAGAAGGCTAGTTGAAACGAGAAAAGTTTATCTGGTGTCAGCAACTTGTGCAGAGTAGATCAAGCCAATTAAATGGCTATATGTGAACTGACTCAGAAAAATCAACATTTGGAGATGAACAAAAGAAAGGAGCTGAAGGAAATGAAGAAAAACAAGAGGAAGCCAGGAGGGATTAGTATTTTACATTGGTCAGCAGTGTCAAACCCTGCAAAGAAGTCACAAAAGGTTAAAAAAAAACCTGAGAAGAAAAACTTCTGGACTAAGTTCCATGAGGGGAGGAGGCATATATGTGTTTTACACATATTAGCTGCTCAATAAATGTTTATGGAATGAATGGATTTACCTTGATTTTGGATTTGTCTTGAGGGACGTATACTGCTTCTGTTCTCTAGTTTATTCTTGGTTGTGTATGGGTTTACTTACTATTCAAAATGTAACCCATATCAGATATGGATTTTTTTTCTGGTTTCAAACGATAGAGACAAAATTAATCTAAAATGAGTATGATCGTGTTTTTCTAGTTAGAAAATGAACATCATTCTGCATAAAAAGGTTTTTTCCCTGATTGTTTTCAAATAAATGATATACATTAAACAATAGAAAATGAAATAGCACATACTTGACTTCCTGTGTCATCCTAAATATGTTCCTTTTGACTTTTATAAGTTAAATTCAAAAAGTTAATTCAATTTTCTCACTAAAGGCTATTAAGGTTCTGAGGCAAGGATTTAGGTTGGATTCAGAAATACTTTAATGAGTTGGAAGTGGGTCAAAAAACATTTACTACTCATTTTAAAAAACGCTCCTGATTTATCATGACTTTCTCCCTAACATTTTCATAGTTTGTCTTCTCTCAAAATCAAATCCTATTAGCTAAACAACTGCTATCTTAATTTGAAAGTAGACAAATCTCTCTGAAAGGGCATAAAGAAATAATTTATAGATCTTTTTTAAAAAGTTATTTGAAAGGCATTTGACTTAAGTTTTTTCATCAAAACATCTTCAAAACTGCTACAAAGCTAAATGTGATTTTTAAATCTCCACTAATTTGTGTTCTTCCAATTTTCAGTTTGATATTCATATGCAATAGGGTGATATTTAGCTTTATATTCTCTTTGATGGAGAGGTTTAGGAAGGTAATTAGTAAACTATGTGGAATTGAAGTTGATTACTATAAACTAATTCAGAGAAAATTCTGTTTTGGAACAGTATAGATACACATACAGTACTAATTATAGATTAGTAGGGAATGCAGATGGTGTTGTTTTATCAGTTGTTTTCAGCTACTGTCTTAGGTTAGTTTCCCCAAAAGCAGGCTCAGAGAGGATTTGTAGCCATGTGATTTATTAAGGAGGAAAAGCTGGCAAGGGAGAGGGGGCAGGCCTAGCAAAGGTGGGATTTCAGATGACGTCTTTCTGGGCCTTAGCCTGATCCCAAAGGGGAGGGCTGGGATATTAGTCATATCTCTGAATGTCTTGGCCCTAGGCAAAGAAACTGAGATGTCCACAGTCCAGCAACAGCTAGTCTTTTGCTAAGGGCTATAGTGAGGGTAGGGGGAGGAGGAGCGGACAAGGAGAATATATTCCCAGGAACTTCCTTTTACCATATTTGGGCAAAGCCCTGCTTCCAGTTGCCTGGAGGCAGGTTTCTGAGGGCAGAGTAGTGGGGACGGTATTGGCCATTAGAAGCCAAAAAGATGAATGTGAGGGGCGAGGGGTGGAAGTGGGTTGGCACAGAAATGGTATAAGGGATCCAAAGTGATCTGAGTGGATCACCAACAATACGCTACAGGTCTCTTGTGTAATTGAATTCTAACTTCTTTGAAAATACTGCAATTTCCAAATTTCTCTAATGTCAGTTCCAGTTCTGACCCAAAAGTCCACACAAACAATGTTCTATCCAGCTACTTACAGTACATTTGTTGCTTAGTTGGAAAGTTAAAAATGTCTTATCTCTATAGACAAAACCAGGTAGAAATGCATTTAGTGACATACTAGATGGCTAGAAGGAAATGTTCTTTATTGCTCCATTTTTATTTAGAGAGGCTCCCTTCCTGTTGTAGCACAAACTATTCCATGTGACGTGTTTCTCTAGTAGAAATAGGTATGTGATTCACCAAAATAACTTCCATATCACATTTGACAAGTGACTATTTTTCTCATTCAAAAGAAGTTTTCCAGATGCACACAAAGTTTTGTTTTTGTTATGGGTGGCCACTTTTCTTATCTTTGCCTTGCTAAGGTATGTGTTGGTACAAAAATAAAGAAGCTATATAAATGCATATGATAATGTTTTAGCTCAAAAATACATCACAGAAATCTCTAGATCATTAGTTTCTCTTTATCAAGAAAATGAGAAATGAGTTGGTACCAAAGCCCCTTTATCTATTGGAGTAACTGCAGGGAAGATTAAGAGAAGTAGTTTAAACATGTTGGCTTTGCTTTTGTGGCAAGGTTTATATTCTGAGCTCCAGTGTCCTCTGAAAAAATTCAAATTTTGGTGGAAGAAAATATCATCCCATCAGATCTTAAGGTAATAGCTAGTATTTGTTACTACCACTGAAGGCACCTGTAGCTTCAAACGTTTCACTATTGCATTGCCAAGCCATGGTCAACTGACAACCTGAATTAGAGCATGACAGTCGTTCCATTCTAGAGAGGCATGGTCATCTTCTTCTCCTGCCTTTAGTTGCACAAAAAAACTCCTAAAATCAGCACTGATTTACCTTTCAAAGCAGTTTGACAATTGCCTTGGGGTCTGGTGTTCTTCCCTTCCCCCATCTTCACTCCTTCCTACCTTGCTCACTGCAGGTGGAAGAGAAGAGAAGGAGGTAAAATAGATTTACTTCTCCTGGAAACCTGACCTTGTCTTAGCTACCAAGAGATTTTTTTCTAGTTTGTTTTATGAGAGTAGTTTACTAACTTGAAGTGAGGTGACCATCACTTTCTCCCCTCTTTTGTTTCATTTTTCATTTCTTTCAACCCAAGCATCTCATTTCTCACCTTCTTAAGTAAATTTTATGGGAGACATTGTGGATCGCACAATATCTACTTCTGTGGCCAAACTGCAGTTTGACATCAGGCAAGTCATTGTCTCTCTTGAGTCTGTTTCCATTACTGTAAAGCAAAGAGGTTAGTCCTTGCCATCTTGCTGACTCATAAGAATTTAAGGAGGATAAAGTGTGCACAGAATGTTCTAGACATCTAGGTCAAAGGTGCTGCATACCAACGGTTATCTACCTATCTCATGGGGATGTTAGGAACTGAGATAATATGTGAAATATTTCGAGTTCCAGAAACACAAACAGCAAATGCATTTGTGCTATAATGATTTATGTTCTAGGTAGCTAGAGTAGGATTTTACTTCTTAATATATTTATTCACTTCATTAATTTCTGTAGCAGACTGCATATGGGACATAATTTGGTAGTGGAAAAAAGAGAAAGTGTTTAAACAATCTTTTCTTCAGAAAATATACAATCATCCAGTAAATATTGCACCCTTGTCTACATACGACCAGTACACTACTGTGATTTATATTTTCCTTCCCATGAGGAAAGAGGTGGGAGAGGTGGTAGTGAAGGAAGAGAGCCAAGAAAGAAGTCAGAGAGGTTCACATTCAGGTAATTCCGGATCTCCTAACACTCGGCAATGCTGAATGTGCCTCCAGGCATTAGGATATTGAAATGTCCCTTTTGGAGTGACTGATCCAATGGATTTGAAATTCTCTGTTTGCTACAAAATAAAAAGCCGTAAAAATTATACTTTCATGAAAATCTGTTTTAAGAAACATGGGCCATCCAGATCAACCCCCAACACAGCCCAGTCACATTCCAAAGCACCATGAAAAAATGACTGTTTATTGAATGTTTCAAGTTTATTGTAATTAGCATATTACATTTAGACAGGCTAACAAAAACAAAGACTAATTTAATCAACAAAAACATTTTGGGGAGAGGCTGGGCAACCCACACAATCCAAGAAAGAGCTGAACTAGCAGACTTTGAGAAAGACAGGAACATCTGCTTCACCCATCTGATGAGCAGGAGTTCGGGGCTTTCTCTTTTGGTTGGGTCCATCACCCATATCAGTTTCTGTGTTCTGCTCAAGAGTCAATTCCTTGGGAGAGAGCATAATTAAATTAGCTTGGATTAGGTACTCATCTTGATGGTTGTGGTGGTGACTATGCAGGGGTTCCTGGGACCAGCAGTCCCCCAGAAATATATGAAGCTAGGGAAGACTAAGTCCCAAAGGAAAGGAGATTGGGCAGAGAAAACCCAAGACATCCACTGCCCCAAATCTATGCTATTGTTAAGTTGATTTAAAATATTCGGCGTACAAGACTCCTTGACAACTTTTAAGCTATAGTTATATCTCCATTGCTTAAAGTTTATGTAAAGGAGGCAGTGGGGTAAAGTGGTCTGTATATTTGGCTTTTGTCTTGGTATGGCCACTAATTGGCTAAATGACCTGGGCAGGGAGCTTAATCTCTCTCAGGGTCTGTTTCCAGAGTTGAAAAATGAGAGGATTTATAGGTCTATATTCGATATCATTTTTGTTTATTGTTTTGGTAATTGATCTGAGTTACAGAATTGGGTTAACTATGCACCTCCCTGTGTAGTACTTCATAACATGCTTCTAAACCAGATCCTTTTGTTGTTTTGTTTCATTTTCTACTTTATTTCTAATCTCCATTCCCATTCTTTTAATCCCATAGATTACCAATATAATACTTGGATACATGTTTTTGTATATGTAAAATATATTGTATGATTTTATGTGTGTGTGTACATATACATATATACATATACATACATACATATATAAATGTGTGTATATATATATGTACACACTTAACTGTTTGCAACTGGTATTATGCTACTGGTTTCATTCTGTTTTATTAAAAATTGTTTTCATGAAACATTATGTTTTGTACATGTGGGATCCCATCATATGCACCCATTGTCATTGTATTTATTGATTCCTCTTGTGACAAATACATAAAGCAGCAATAGTGAATTGTCTGGTTGTACGTGTTTCTTATAGGAGTTTTAAGAGTTTCTCTGGAAATTATTTTTATAGTGAGATTCATATATAAAAATTCACAATTTCATTGAGTATAATAAGATTGTTTTCCAGAAAAACCTATGACTGTCACTCACATTAGTTTTGCATAAAAGCTCTTATTTCTCTATATTCTCTTCAAAACTTGGTATTACTCAACTTTCTCTCTCTATACATATACACATATATAGTTATATCTGGATATATCCTATATATGTGCATATATGGATATGCACATATATAGAAAAACATATATATATATACACATTTTCTATATATACATGTATATATTTTGCCCTATGATCACCAAGATATTCCTCTACGTTTTCTTCTGTTTTCTTTGTTTCAACTTTCATACTCAAGTCTTTAACCCATTTGAAATACACCTTTGTTTTTCACTTTATTTTTCCATGTAAACTAATTTCTTTAAGACCATCTACTAAATAAGCCATCTTTCATCTTCTTTCACTTTTCTTTGGTGTCAACCTTATAATGTAGCAAGTCACATATCACAAAAATATTGGCCTATTTTGAACTCTCTGTTCTGTTTCATTGATCTGTCTTTTTATCAATACTGCATTGTTTTAAATTTCTGTAGCTTTGTGGCATGCCTTAATATCTGAGTTTAAGTCCTCAGCTGTTTTTCGTTTTGTAAAATTGACCTAATAGTGAACTGGCTATTCATATGGAAAAAAACAAAAATATGTTGAATGAAGACTTAGAAATAATAAAAGTCTTTGCTAAATATCTATGAGAAAACATACACAGTAGTTGAATTTCTGAGATCTTCCTAGCAACACAGGAAATCCAACATCTGTAATATGAGATAAAAATATTTGACTATATAAAAATTAAAAATTTTGTATGGAAAAACATCACATAAAGATCAGTAGGCACTAGTGGAACAAGAAAAGTACATTTTCAACTCAGATAACAAAGCATTAATTTCTACATTATCCCATGATGAACAACCCAGTTAAAATGAATATAGATGTGAATCCAGAAAACAGCCAATAAATGGGAAAAGATGCACAAATTCAAAAAAAGACAGAAAAATTAACATTATAATAACAATGAGCTCATTGCACAAGTACGTAGAGGAAAGGGTAGTATGATACATATTACTGGTGAGAAAGTCAAGATTTATAGTATTTTGGGAAGTATATCTGGCAATATCTATAGAAATTAAAAATATATATTCTCTTCTACTCAACACTTCTATTCCTGGAAATCTCTCTTATAGAAATAAAAGTACAGATCTTGTCCATAAAATTAAAGAAAAAATGTGAATGAATTTATAACATACAAGGACTTTTATTGCACCATTGTTTATAGTCACCAAAAACTGAAAGTAAAGAATATGCCTAATGAAGTGAATATAACAGACTTATGGTTCAAATGCTATGTAGTATTTTATAGCCATGAGAATGATTCAGAACAGTACACATATATGTATGTGTAGGATATATGATTATAGAGAAATAGAATGTTAACATGGCTACATGGAATTGGGGAAGACAGTGGAGAAAATGTGTCCATAATAAAGAGAGAATGTATGGTATGATCACACCTATGTAAAATTATGTATGGGCCTGTAGGCCCAAGTCCTAGCATTGCTCTGAGCCCAATCAGGCCTAAGGCTGCAGTGCGCTATGCAGCCTGGACAACATAGTGAGGCCCCTTTTCTTAAGAAAAAAACAAAAAGAATAGATGATCACTATGTGTCAAAGGTGGGTATTACAGAGAAGTGTGAAACTCTGACTTCTTTATGTCTTTGTATATTGTTCTAATTTCTTACAAAGACCATGTTTTTCTTTTACGTAAGCAGGAGAAAGTAATGAAAATATTTTTATTGTAGAAATAAATACAAAAAAAATCAATCGTAAAAGGAAAAAAACAAAACCTGACAACTATTCATAAATCTTTATTCTTCCATCAAAATAGTAAAAAAGGTTTGCCAAATTTACAAAAAAATTCTTACTGGAATCTTTATTAGCATTGTGTTAAACGCAAGAAACATTTTGTGCAGTTTTGGTATCTTTACAATATTACATTGTACTATATATTTATTTAGTCCTTCTCACTTTACGTCCTTAAAAGAGTTTAAGCTTTTCCTCCTTAATGGTCTTTTTTCATCCTTTATTAGGTACTTTATTGTTTTTGTTGTGTTTATACTAGATACCTTATTGTTTTTATTGCTATTACAAATGGTTATCTTATTTTCTAGTTTGTTTTGGAGTATAGAAGAACCTTTTTCACTTTTATAAGTTAATCTTTATTTTGTAATTGTGCTGAATTATTTATTAGCTCATGTGGTATTTTTATTATCTTAAGTGTTTACTTTTAAATTTTTAAAATAAAATATTTTTATTGTGGTAAAATACATATAACAAAATTTGTCATCTTAACCATTTTTAAGTATATAGTTCAGGGGTATTAAGAATATTCATATTGCTGTGTAAACATCACCACCCTCCATCTCCAGAACTCCTTTCATCTTGCAAAACTGAAACTGTATCCATGAAACAATAATACCCCATCCCCCTTTCCCTGCATTTCTGGCAACCACCATTCTGCTTTCTGCCTTTATGAATTTGACTCCTCTAGGTACTTATATAAGTGGAATCATATAGTATTTGTCTTTTTGTTACTGGCTTATTTAGCTTAGCATAATGTCCTCAAGTTTCATCCATGTTGTAGCATGTGTCAGAATTTCATTTTTTTAAGGCTGAATAATATTCTGTTCTATGTTTATACCACTCTTTTTGTCTATTCATTTGTTGGTAGATACATGATTTGTTTCCATATTTTGATTATTATGAATGATGCTACTATACACATGGGTGTACAAATATCAGTTCAAGACCCTGCTTTCAATTCTTTTCGATGTATACCCAGAAATGGAATTGCTGGATGATAAGGTAATTCTATTTTAATCTTTTGAGCAACTGCCATGCTGTTTTCCACAATGGTTGCATCATATTACATTACCAACAGTACACAAGGGTTCTAATATCTCTGCATCCTTGCCAATACTCGTTTTCTGTTTATTTGACAGTAGCCATCCTAGTGGGTGTGAGGTGGTATCTCATTGTAGTTTTGATTTGCATTTCTCTAATGATTAGTGATGTTGAGCATCTCTTCATGTGTTTATTGGCAATTTGTATATTTTCTTTGGATAAATGTCTATTCAAGTCTTTTTCCTATTTTTGAATCAGGTTGTTTTTGTGTTGTTGGATTTTAGGAGTTCTTTTTGTATTCTGGAGGTTAATATTTTGTCAGATGTATAATATGCATGTATTTTCTCCCATTCTATGGCTTGCCTTTTTCTCTGCTGATAGTGTCTTTTGATGCAAAAAGAGTTTAATTTTTTCTTTTTTGAGATGGGATCTTGCTCTGTCACCTAGGCTGGAGTGTATCCCACAAACTTTGGTAAGTTGTATTTTCATGTTCGTTTAGTTAAAAAGATTTTAAAATTTCTCTTGAGATGTCTTTTAACTATGTGCTATTTTAAAGTGTGTTGTTTAATTCCCAGACATTTGGGGGTTTTCCAATTACCTTTTATCAATTGATTTTTAGTTCATTTCCATTGTGGTCTGAGAACACACTTTGTATCATTCTTATTCTTTTAAGTTTGGTTAGATGTGCTTTATGGCCCCGAATGTGGTTTATCTTAGTGTGTGCTCCATGTGAGCATGAGAAGAATGTGTATTCTGCTGTTGAGGGATGGAGTGATCTGTAAATGTCTGTCAGTAAGATCAAGTTGACTGATAGTGCCATTTGGGTCAACTGTATCTTTTTTTTTCTGCTTACCTGAACTATCAATTAACGATGGGAGGGATGTTGAATTCTTCAAATATAATTGTACATTCGTCTACTCTTTTCAGTTCTATCAGTTTTTGTCTCATGTGTTTTGACATTTTGTTTTTAGGTATATGCACATTTAGCATTGTTATGTCTTTTTGGATAATTAATCTCTTTTCTATTATGTAGTGCTGCTTTTTATCTCTAATTTTCCTTATTTTGAAGTCTGCATTGTCTGAAATTAATATAGATACTCCAGTTTCTTTTGACTCATTTTATTTTCCCATCCCTTTGCTTTTCATCTGCTGGTGTCTTTATATTTAAAGTGGGCTTATTGTAGACAATGTATAGTTGCCCCCTGCTTCCCCTTGGATGAGTCAAGATAGTTTTTTTAATCCATGATGACAGTCTTTGTCTTTTAATTGCTGTATTTAGACCATTGGCATTTAAAGCAATTTATGATATATTTGGATTTATATAAAACATGTTTCTGTTTTACAGTTGTTGACAGAGACTTCTTTTTTCCTCTGGTTTTAATTGAACATTTTACATGATTCCATTTAATTTCTCTCATAGCATAAAAAGCTTAGTTCTTAAAATTTTTTTTTACTGGTTACCTTAAGTTTTACAATATACATTTTTAAGTAATCTAAATCTACCTTTAAGTAACACTGTTTTGCTTCAAATACAATGCAGAAATTTAATAACAGTGTTTCTAGTCCTGCTTGCTTTCCTTCCGTGACATTGCTATCATTCACTTCATTTGTACATATGCTGCGACACGTTGTTACCGTTATTAAACAGTTATTCCCAGATCAGTTACGACAAATAAAAGTATTTTATTGCCAGGCGCCGTGGCTCACGCCTGTAATCTCAGCACTTTGGGAGGCCGAGGCGGGCGGATCACGAGGTCACGAGATCGAGACCATCCTGGCTAACGCGGTGAAACCCCGTCTCTACTAAAAAAAAAAAAAAATACAAAAAAGTAGGTGGGCATGGTGGTGGGCACCTGTAGTCCCAGCTACTCGGGAGGCTGAGGCACGAGAATGGCGTGAACCCGGGAGGCGGAGCTTGCAGTGAGCCGAGATCGCGCCACTGCACTCCAGCCTGGGCAACAGAGTGAGACTCTGTCTCAAAAAAAAAAAAAAAAAAATTTATTTTACCTTTACTTTTTCTCCAATGCTCTTCATTTATTTATATGGGAATATATTTATATTTATTTATATTTGAATTTCCTTCTGCTTGTAAACGTTTTAACATTTATAGGTGTTTTTGATATTTATTCTACTTTGTGTTCTCCGAGGATCCCATTATTACTTCAAATGTTTCTGCTGCTCTGCGTTCTCTTTGTTCTCTTTCTGTAACCCAAGTCTGTGGTATTTTCTTCTGATTTGTTCTTGAGGCCTCTTTCTGGAAAATGGCTATAAACTTTAGCGCTGTCCTGATGGTACTATAGGGGATTTGGCTGTGGATGTCCACCATGTGCCTTTCATGCTATGCGTCGGTATCCTGGCTTATTGCCCAATGCCTGAATGTCTGACCTATGACCAGGTGTCCCTCTCACAGGAAACTTGTTTTTAATGACAGATCTCCTTGTGGCTCTTGTCTGACCTGTGTCCAGTTTATTCCTACTAAGACAGCCACTCTCTAGAAGAGACCTGATCGGGAAAGAAGTTAGGCTCTGGTGCGTTGGTCAAGTAAGACACAGAAGAGGCAACTCACTAAGACACATGCAATAACAGAAGCAGCTTATTACCCACATATCCCAGAGAAAAGAGGGTGCCACATCTCTCAGGTCTAATGGGAGAAATATGGAGCCAAGCACGACAAGCATGCTTGGTGGGAGCAAGAGAGAAGAACCTGTGCACTGAAGCCTTTACTGAGGTCCAAGGCATTATCCAAGCCGATTTCCTGAGGGAAGTTCTAATTGATGGGTTTAAAAGAAGAAGGCATAAGTTCTAGGAGGTCACACTGTGACTGAGAGGTGGTCATTGTGTTATATCTGCATAGACTACATGGGATGTAGGGGTCAGTGGCGTGAGTCAACTAGGTACTATCTAGGTGTCCCATGGGCATGTGGTCACCAGGAGGTGGTTGTATAGGCCAGATGTCTGGAACGACCACACTGAGGAATTGATAGGAGGTAGAGAACTGGAAGCTGTGTTCACAGTGACTAAGCCCTGCTTCGGTATGAGAAAATTCAATTTATATTCAAAATGGATGCCAAGGCAATGTAAAATTATGGGAATTCACTACAAATTCCTTTAGAAATTGCTCCAATATTCTTGGATGTTCCATTTTTTTCATTCATCTTTCTCTTTGTGTTTTAGTTTGTAAAGTTTCTATTGACATACATTTAAGCTCACTGATTGTTTCCTTAGCTGTGCCCAGTCTACTGATGGGTCCATCAAAGGCATTCTTCATTTCTCTTCCAGTGTTTTTGATTTACAGCATTTATTTTTAATTTTTTTCTGAGAGCTTCCATCTGTCTGCTTATACTACCCATCTGTTCTTTTATGCTGCCTACTTTTTCCATTAGAGCCCTCAACATATTAATCATAGATATTTTAAATTCCTTTTCTGCTAATTCTAAAATACATGTCATATCTCAGTCTGATTCTAATGATTGCTTTGTCTCTTCAGGCTGTGTTTTTTCTTGCCTTTTAGTGTGCCTTGCAATTTTTTGTTGAAAGTTGGGCATGTTGTAATTGGTTATAGAAATTTAAGTAACTAGGCCTCTAGTTTAAGGATTTATGTTCATCTGGGTAGGAGTTAGTCTTTGTTTAATGTTTACTGTAGCTATAGATGCCAGAGACTTCTACTTCCTCTCATGTCCTAGTTTTTATCTCCCTTTTTGACTTCTAGCTTCTCTAAGTATTCCTCATCAGAAAGAGTTTATTTCTTGCATTTCTTTTATCTGTAATCCATTATCATGCTCCTGGAACCCTGTAGGTCTGGAGGTAAGGTGTGAGAACATTCTATAATATTCCAGTTCAATTGTAATCTTTTAGTAGTCTGGGTCTTTGGCTGGTGACCTTCACAAACATTTATTCTTTTTTTTTTTTTTCTTTTGAGACAAAGTCTCACCATGTTGCCCAGGCTGGAGTGCAATGGTGCGACCTCGGCTCACTGCAACCTCCACCTCCTGGTTCTAATGATTCTCCTGCCTCAGCCTCCCAAATAGCTGGGATTTCAGGCGCACACTATAGTCACCCCCTTAGGTGAGTTAAGAAGGTTAAAGGGGGCTGAAGTGAGAGGAATCTCCTCCCTCACACCCATTAGACAAGGTCCTGATAAAGTATTTCTTCGTAAGAGTAGGACTTTTATTAATGGAGAGAGCTCTGGGTGTATTTCTTAAAGATTAGTGTTTCTCTTCTGCTGTTAGACCCACCAAATATTTGGGGATTTTCCAGTTATCTTTCATCAATTGATTTCTAGTTCATTTCCATTGTGGTCTGAGAACACACTTTGTATAACTCTTATTCTTTTAAGTTTGGTTAGATGTACATTATGGCCCAGAATGTGGTTTATCTTCACCTTGAGGTAAAGCCCAGGGGCCCAGGCGATTCTTTCTTCCATGCTAGTCCACACTCAGCCTCCAGCAATTCCTCGAAGTTGCCATTTAAGTATTCCTACCAGTTTATGACACTAGTGGCTTTTGCCCCAGGTAAGTAGATCTTGGCTGTGAGTCTCTGGATTTGTCTCTCTAGATTTTCGAAAGGCAGTTTGCCTTCCAAACTCAGTTCTTCGATGAGTTCAAGAAAAGTTATTGATTTTCTCTTTGCTTGGCTTTTTCTGGTTGTGAGGATGGGACTGATGACATCCAGGATCTTTTAAAGTTGGGGCTGAAACTTAAGGTTCATCTTTCATCTTACGTCTTTGATACGTATTCCTCTCTTGTACTGTCTTTAGCTTTCCTATATCTGACTGCCCTTAGTGCACCTTCTATACTCAATGTACTGCTAAATCTTGTTCTTTTTAGTCCAACCTAAAAGTCTTTCTCTTGGCTTGTACATTTACATCATTTACATTGATCATAGTTTCTGTTAAAATATTTTAGGTTCTTTCACGTTATCTTGTATGCTATGTTTGCTTTATTGCTTCTTTTCCTGTGTTCTACTCTATTGGTTGCATTTTCTTCTGATTTTAAGTTATACTTTCATTTTTTTTCTTCCGGAGGTTACACCAGGCCAATTAGGGCTCATAACTAAATTTATTTTTCTTTATTAATTTTTAAGTTTCTATAGCCTATCTTCCTTCTGAACTAAAGAAGTACTTTTGCACACTTTTAACCCTCAGCCACCTCTGGCTTACCATGACCACCTTCTACCCACCGTCTCCTCGGTATTATGTGTTGGTATTCTCCAGGATTAAGTTCAGACTCGAGAGCCTCAAACCCTCCTGGTTGCCATTTTATCAGGTACTGAAAATCTTTGCTGTAACATTGTGTGGGTCAAAACTCCAATTTCTATTCCATGTGTCAGTTGATAGGGGAAACAGTGATGCCTTTTGTATATCTGGAGTTCAAATCATATCATTTTGTGCAGGAAGTGGCCTTAGAGCTGATTTTGAATAGTAGTCCCTATTTATTATAGTAGATAAAGAATCAACCTCTCTGGTGCTCTAAGCGGGTTACTCCCATTATGCCCATGGTATGGAAAGGGAATACAGTTCATTAGAAAGCTTAGCTGTTCCACACAGTGTACCTTGAATGACTCCCATCTCCAAATGAGCCTCCAGAAAATTTCATCTAAAAGGCAAATGTCATTTTAAGTGTAATAAGTGGCCGTCAATTTAATCAATTCCATATTTTTCACAGAAATAAAATTAGAATCAGCATAATATAGGTCCAAGTCATGTAGAGTGTTAGAAGCAGAGCATGTAGAGTGTTAGAAACAGAGTACATCCTGAGCTCTGATTGTTCTTGCAGTGCCCAGTCCCTGGAACCATAATAAACTGAGTTGGATTCTATTTTGTGTGGGAGCATAAAAGGAAATAGCTACATTTGAGTATGTGAGAATTCCACATTACAATACAATGCTGTGTTAGATGGAGAAAGTAATTTTCATTATAAGCCTTTCCCTTCAGTCATTCAAAGCCTTCCGAAATAATCTCCTTTAGATTTAAATTATCCATGCTTGAAAAATGCATGGTCGAAGCCCAGAGGTAATTTTATTTTGAAAAATTTGGGCAGACTCTTTTCAGATACATCAGATTAGTGAAAAGTTAAAGAAGAAAAGAATGTGGAAAACTCACAGACTTTTTAAGCTTTCATTTAACCCTCAACCTGCTGAATTGGTAACTTAATTTAGTTCAAATTAAACTCCTTATTTTGTTGGGAAAACATATAAAATAGTTGAATAATCTAAATCAGGAGTTTCCAATCTTTTGACTTCCCTAGGATACATTGGAAGAAGAAGAAATGTCTTGGGCTGCACGTAAAATACACTAAGACTAATGGTAGCTGCTAAGCCAAAAAAAAAAAAATAGCAAAAATCTCATAATTTTAAGAAAGTTTATGAATTTGTGTCGGGCTACATTTAAAGTTATCCTGGGCCACATATGGCCTGTGGGCAGTGAGTTGGACAAGCTTAATCTAAACATTTTTGGCCAGTGAATTTTAATTTTTTTAATGGAAATCACCAGTAAGCATCATGGCCCCGATTTTTATTGTTTCAGGTAGCATCATTTTTTCTTTCAAAATCGCACAAATACATACAAAAACATAACCACACTCAGATAATTTAATTTCAATGGAAAGTTCCAACTTATCTTTAAGTAGATCATTTGAACACTGTAAAGTCAGGAGTTTCCAAATTTAAGGCTCTTTTGTAAAATCAAACACAATTTAAATATTTCTTTCTTCTTGCTAAATATTAGGCATTTTGTTTTGGTTGAAAGGAATAGAGAACCACTCTAACAAAGCAGGCAATAGGGGCTTATTGGAAAGATAGAGGTTTTCTGGAACTAGAAGAGGAAACTCATTCAGCAGGAAAAGTTCTGAACTGATTTTTCTTAATCTCACTTGTGGAATCCTAGCTTTTCTGTTTTGGCTTTCTTCCTTCTAGAAGATTTCTTCTGTTTCTTTAAAGCTTCTACTCCCTCCTGACTTCAATGTCATTGCAGTGTCTCCCTACATGTCAAGACTTCATCTTCAGAATATCTTTATGCAACAGAAACCACCCACCCATAGGTTGCGGTGATGTCTACCTTGATGCACCTGGTCTCACGTAGGTGCCTGTGAGGTCACGTAGTACAAGCCATGGCTCCCTTGGCTTAAGGAGCTGATGGAGGCTATACAGAGCTCCTTATGTCTCTAGTACAAATATGCACTTTAGATACTTACATATTTAACTAGGGATAAGAAGTGGATATATATATATATATATATATATACACATTACCACTTTCTAAAGGTATTTACTGTAAATCCCTTAGCTGGATCTTATTATTATAATATTTTTATGCAATCCAGTTACAGAATATGGATCTCAATGTATACAGTTGCTTCACATCACCACACCTAAGGAGGCTTCATTTACAGTTTCAATGAGGGGTGTGAAAAATCCATGGTTAAAAAAGAGAGACAGAGAGAATCAAGGAACTCCACTTATCAAATGCTTGTTCTAGTTGATCGAGGCATATACAGAAATGTAGAAATATTTGGTGAGTCTTATTTTCCTTAGGATTTCCTCCACCTAGCTAATTATTTTCAGTTGCCTAGATTGGAATCCCTAGCAAAAGACAACCTAAACACTGAGCTTGACCCTGGTGCTGTTGTGAACTTTCACTGGAACTCATGGACCCTGTTGTTCCAAACAGGCTGTAGAAAATTAATGAAAAGGGAAAAGAAGATTCTGTCCCTGACATTCTGTACCTTCACGGGAACAGAGATGCAGGGAAGCAGGGCAAGAGGGAAGATACAGCTAGAGGCCTGGCTACTTTTGGAGTAGGGTTCTCATGATGGAACAGTGAAGGTCAGGGACCCAAACCATCAACTCTTCGTCTTCCTGCTTTGAAGTTCCCGCAGTCTGCCTGATTCACCTAGTGGTTCATGTGAAAACTGTAATACTATGGTTTGAAAAGCTCCATTAAAATGTTAATTTTATATTTAGGTGAATGCATCTGGTATTTGTACATCTTCTGCAATAGCAGAGGCTTTGGGCTGAGCACATTTCTAGACAGCAGAAAGATTGACTGTAGCGTATGGGGAAAACTCTGGAACAGGCATCAAAGCATCGGAACCTGGATTGGTCCTGATGAGTTGTTTGATGGTCCCTTAAGGGACTGGGTTCTTTGAGAAATTTAGATGCCTTTTTTTTTTAAACAGTAGAACACTCTCCTTACATTTTTTTTCCAAATGAAATCATAAGTAGAAACCTAATATACATAAGATTTAATGCTGAGTTGGGACAGCCATTAAGCTCTCTTCTCCAGCAGTCCCTAAGCCACCTCTGCAGAGCCCCAGGACACAGAAAGTAGCTTGGGAATGATTAGACAATCTCAGTGGTTCTTGGACTGTGCCCCCAGAGACTGATTCAGCAGCACTGGGCAATGCCCAGGAATCTGAATTTTAAACTTCCCCTCATCCACTGAGTGATTCTGGTGTAGGCCTTGATGGTTTAGTCATTTCTCAGAGTCTCTTAGTCTGAGTTGCTTTAGCTTTCTGAAATTTCATTGTACTCATCTGCAAACATGATTAAAATATCCTACTTCAAAGGTTTTTAAATAAGATCAGATGAGATAATGTATACAAAATTGTGACTTTTAAAATGACATCTGTTGAAAGATGATCTAAATACCTGACAGACTATAGAATACTGCACTGTTCTAAAATAGCTTCCTGTTAAAATGCAGTCCAGAGAGTGTAAAAATGTCTTTAACTACAAAACTTCTATGTTAAGATCTTCTAGAAAGAAGAACTCTTAATTTGGGTATTTTTCTTCTAACAAGAGGAAAGCGGTACACACGCAATCTGATTAAAGTAATATAGCTCTTAAAAGAATAGTACTTATTTTTACAAGAGTTCTTTTAGGAGTTTTATATATGACAGGGATAAAAAGGAGAATTTTTCTATTAGATATATACTCATCCAGCAACAGATCTCCAATTTGACAAGAGATTGAGGATCTGCTGCTAATTTTCATGGGATATAAAGAACATTGTCTCTTTTGGGTAAAAGACTTGTACATATTTGAAGTTCAGTTCTAGAGTATGTTATGTTCACTTTGATGCTCAAAGCACTTGTTCATTTCAGCATTCTCAACTATTTCCTCATGTATGAAATAAGCAGTCAGATGATTTCTATGTCTCTCTATAAGCATAAGATTTTGCAGTTTGTAAACAGCACTCAACAGCGGATATGTCACCTCCAAACACCCATACAGTCAGGAAGAAGGTGAAGCTATTGCTTGATTAAGTCATGTTAAATTTCATTTTGGCATCACGAATATTTTCTGATGATTCCGTAGGATTTCCTGATTTAATATATTTACTATTAATTAGCCTCCAATTGGAAGATACTCTAAGTCATTAGTCCCAAGCCAGGCTTATCCCTGACCTACTGAAGAACAGAACTCTCTTGATTAGCCAGGTCTGAAAACCATTGCACAAGATAACCATTTTTTGAAAAATTAACTTTTCCTGATGTGATATAATTAATCCTAATCAGTTGATTACTCTCATCTCTATGGGCGGTGAGTTTGTTTTAATAGATGTGCTGTATCCACTGCATGTGTGTCTGGTTTTTCAAAGGCATATGCACTGTTTGTAATAGTTTTAATAACTGTTCACATGTGGGCAAAATACAATATATCTTGTATATCTTGTAAAGCAAAATACAATGTATCTTGCTGCAACATATTCAACATGCCACTTGCTGCTCTAGGAGTCTGAACTTTCATCACATAATCATGCCAACTTTATCTTTCCAATAATAATTTCCTTTTGACTTTTTTAAAATAAATGCTTTTTTATGATGTTATAGTTATGGGGAATTGAATGTTAAATTGAAGCATGCAAATGAGTAAGGTCATATTCTACCCCAAGATAGATGAAAATCCTGGCCTAATGGGCTTACACAGATGCAAATGTGTTTCTATACATCTCCCTATGGAAGCCACATGATAGGCACTGAGGGGCTCAGTTATTCCCCTCCATTCTAGAATTTCTTTTGTGGATGAAGGGGAAAAATTCTAAGGGAAGTGAAATAGAAAAATGTGGAGGATAATAAGCTGCTATTGAAATAATTTATTATATTATAATAACAGCCCTTTTTAATCCCCGGCATTTGAAAAAAGACTGACATAGGGCTTTTCAGTGAATAATTTTTAAAAATTGCCTTGGATATCTTCAACATTTCCTCCTACAGCCTGGACATCTTCCTTGCACCTGTGCTTTTGAATGTTTCTTACAACTGTCTTAGAAAACGTTTGTATTGGTTGTGAGACAGCCGGTAGCCTTAACTTTTGCTTCATTATGTTCTTCTGAACTTTGTTTTGATTGCAACCAATGTCCAAACTCTGTTATTCTGAATCCCGTGCAAGCATATACAATATGCACTCTGATGATTTGGGTCCAATCAATGCTAAGCTATAATAAGACGTCCCTGTCATAACTCTCATATCGGTTATCACGGGTAAAGGAAAAGCTTCAATTTGAAAATTTGAAATAGCTCTTTTCATAGGTAACTATCTTAGGGATGATGTTAGCATAAACAGAAACCCACTAAAACCAGCTTGAATAAATGGAGTGCATCTCATGATCTTTCTCTGGGAGCTAGAAAGTCTGATTTTTCCTTGTTTCCCCTCTCCTTGTCATTATAGGCAGAATGTCTTCAGTTAGTCTCCTTGGCTGCCATTCCCTAGGAGAGAGACTCTGATTGGCTCAGGTGTCATGTAATCAAGTCACCCTTCCTAGGGCTGGGGGTTGGTGGGGAGAAGATAGTATAAGAAATGACATAGAGGCTGGGGAGAAGTGACTGGTAGTTTGAATGAATGACTCTTGCTACTTTGCGAATTTGGGCCTTAATATCTACTCTGTGCTTGTCTTCTTTTTCCTAACGTGCTGCCAAGGTTAAAGCATTTTAAAAATCAGATTAGCTAGCCTCGAGAGGCCTTATTCTTATATTTATTATTTGTGTGTGTGATGGCGTTCTAGTCTTGGGACAGACGGCCCCGATCCTTTCCCTTCCCTTATTCTACTCTGGTCTGCATCGCAGGGGCAGTCGATGCTGGATGCCCATTGTCCAGCCTCCCATGATAGCATGGTTCACTAATAAACAGCACCTATGAGAGACTAAAGGGTGGATGGAGTGGAGAAACATGGTGCTTCTTTCATCTTTCGCTTCCTCAGATGTTATCTAGTTTGGTGTCAGTGCCTTGTCTGTAGTTATAGTTTCAGCTTTCTCTATGGCCCAAGTGCCTGGCTTTTATAACATGTCTTCCTCTCTTTGTCTTTTCAGCTTAGGGAAGTAGCAGCTTCCTGCTATCCTAGTTGGCCTGTCTGTATCTATTTGATTTCTCATCTTCCCCCTTACCTATGTAACCAATTCTTGATATTAAATTTTCTCTGGTTTAAATACTTACAGTGGTTTATATTTTCCTGTTCGGACCAAGATTAATACAGATTGACAGATTATTATCAGTTTCAGATAGTGTTTGGACAGTGTGATATGATAGTATATAATTGATTCTATTTGTCTCTTGTATTTTTTTTAATTAATGAAGTTCATTTTTTTTAGAGCAGTTTTAGGTTTAGAGAAAAATTGAGCAGCAAGTACAGAGTTTCCATATACCCCACTCCTCCACACACATACCGTTTCCCCTGCTATTAACCTTTTGCATTATTAACAGTAGTGTGGTACATTTGATAAAATTGAAGAGACAATATTATACTTTTTTATTATTATTATTAGAGACAGGGTCTTGCTTGGTCACCCAGGCTGGAGTGCAGTAGTGCCATCTCAGCTCACTACAGCCTTGACCTCCCCTGCCCAAGTGATCCTCCCACCTCAGCCCCACAAGTAGGTGGGACTACAGGAATGTGCCACCGTACCTGGCTAATTTTTGTAGAGATGGAGTTTTGCCATGTTGCCCAGGCTGGTCTTGAACTTCTGAACTCAAGTGATCCACCAGCCTTGGCCTCCCATAGTGTTGGGATTACAGGCGCGAGCCACCACACCCGACCTGATACATTATTATTAACTAAAGTCCATGGTTTACATTAGGGTTCATTCTTTGTACTGTACATTCTCTGTGTTTTGACAAATGTGTGATGAAGTGTACGTACCATTACAGTGTCATAGAACAGTTTCGCAGCCCTAAAAATTCCCTGTCCTCCACCAATTCATCCCTCCCTCTTTCCTTCTGAACTCCTGTTCTGTCTCCATAGTTTTGCCTTTTTAGAAAGTCATATAGTTGGAATCATACGGTATGCATCATTTTCAAATTGGCATCTTTCACTTAGCAATATGCATTTAAGTTTCTTCCACATCTTTTTGTGGTTTGATGGCTCATTTATGTCTATTGCTGAATAATATTCCATCGTATGTCTGTATCACAGTTTGTTTATCCATTTACCTTGTGAAGGACATTCTTCATTACTTCCAAGTTTTGGCAATTATGAATAAAGCTGCTATAAACATTTATGTGCAGGCTTTTTTGTGGACATAAGTTTTGGCTCATTTGGGTAAACACCAAGGAATGCATTTACTGGATCATATGGTAAGAGTATGTTTAGTTTAGTAAGAAACTGCCAAACTGTCTTCCAAAGTTGTTTTATCATTTTGCATTCTCACCAGCAATCAATGAAAGTTCCTGTTGCTCCACATTCTTGCCAGCATTTCTCGTCAGTGTATTGGATTTTAGCCATTCTAGCATCATTTTTCCACTACTGATGATAACCCAACCTTTTTCTTTTCTGGTGGTGAAAAGATTAGATCAGTGGCTCCATCATGACTATTTGTAAATATGTTTTATTAATCATCACTATTTCTTAGGTCCTTGTCTGTTTTGAAAGAACCTGTTACCTGATTGCTTCTTTTGGTTCCCATTGCTCTTTGGAGTCATTGTTATTCTTTTATTTTGTTTTTTAATTGTAGTAAAACCAGGAATCAAGGATGCTGTGTGTGTGCTTGCATGCATGCTTGTGTATGCAATGCACACCTAAGTGTGCATACATGAGGCAGGTGTAGAAAAAACGTTTCTTGTATTTTCTACAAGTCATTTTTTATTATGGTGGCCTATAACACAAAAGAGGAAACGGGATTATGTTTTTCACTATTATTTTAGACAATGTTTCAGGACTTAGTCTATTTTTGCAGTGTCTTTCATGTCTACTCCCAACACTGCAACCTTAGCTCAAGTCTGGATCTCTCACTTGGTTCATTCCAATAACCTCCTGTCTAGTGCTCTTGCCTGCATGCTGTCATTCATTCACTGCATGAACAAAACATCACAATCTATTGTGTGTCAACATTGTGCTGAGAAGCAAGGATACACAGGCCAGTGAGGTACTGGTCTGCCATCAAGGAACTTACAATCTAGTAGAAGGAAGAATTGGGTAAATACATGATTACAACAGAGTTTGGTAGGTTAAACAAGAAAGATATCACACAATAAGCCATCTACTTATTTGTGTATACCCCCATGTAATTGGTTTTGGATGGGTGACTGCTTACTACACCAAAAATTCCAACAAGCAATGGTGAGGACCTTAACTAATTCATAGGCAAAGATTTTAAAATCATCTGGTAGACTAAGCTTCATAAAGCACTGTGCAGATCATGGCTGTTAAAATCCTTTAGTGGGTTTGCATTTACCATTAAACTACAGTCAAATGCCTAAGCTTGAAAATTAAGGTCATTCATGTCTTGACCTTTACCTCCCCCTCCAGCCTTGTCTTATTGTACTCCTGCAAATATATTGTACATCCTCATTAGATCAGACTATTCACTGTTCCCCCATGCAGGCCCCCATGTCCCTCCTCTGCTCCTGCTACTCTGACTGTAAAATTTTCTCCTGCTGTCTGTCAAAAATCTTACCTATCTTTCCAGTTCAAATAACAGTATATGTTATTGAGATATTGAGAGATCTCTGGATACATACAATCTCCTGCTTGCTTGAACCCTGCTAGCCATATACTTCTCCTTTTATGTTTTACCAGAAGTTGATTATTTGCATAATGCACGTACTTGGATAGTCTTTAATAGAAGGTTCTTGAAAACTTTTCCCCAGGGCTGTGGCCATAACATATTTATTCAGTGAGTGAAAGGATGAGTTCTCCCTCTCTGTGAATGCCAGCTAGGTCTTAAGATTTGTAGTTGAGAAGATATAATTCCCAGGGAAGCATAAATCTCACTGTCCTTCCAACCAAAAGACCCAGATTTAACTGTGCAATAATAAAAAAAACTCTCTGTTGTACAAAAAGGATCAAGTCACTGTTTAGAATATTGCTTGTTCTTCCCACAGGTTTCCATTAAGGTTATATATTACATTCTATAAATATCCTGACCTACAATTGAGTGATAGTTGTTTTCCCCCAATTAGGGTTCTAATCTGTGTCTAGAGATTCTTGGGACTATGAGGAGACAAGTCAGAAGTCTTCTTTTTTAAGGGGGAAGAAAAGAGGGCTCCCTCTCTGGGAGCTTCTGTGGTAAGGAACCAGGGAAAATGTGGAGTCACCACTTGGAAATGGCAAAAACAGACACCCACCCACCCACCCACACCTGTGTGATCATACAACTGACAAAACTGTTCCTGTGGTCTCCCCAAATCAACCTGGGATTGATACAGGGCTGTTATTCACCACTGTTTTTGTGCCTGGAAAAGCGCTAGACACTTTTACACGTATTATTGCTTTGGAAAAAACAAGCTACCAAATTTGTCAGCAGGGAGATGGCTTGATGAGAGCAGCTTTGGGGAGAGGTGGTTAATATATGGCTGAGCACACAGAAGGGACCCTGCAGAGAAGGCCATGTTTGAGATAGTAGGTAACAGGGAGACCCAGAAGAGGGAAAGAAAACAAATAAAAGCAATGTTTTAGGAAAATATTCATGGCAGTGTTTCCTCCCATGCAGGGAAGTTGACAGGAGAGGCCAACCTTAGCAAAGAGGGCCTGTACTTGGGTTGAGCTCAAACATTCTTGGACCCCCACCCCCAGCACATTGCTCTCTGGAGCATGTTATAACCTTTACTGTGTCTTGATTTTTGCATGCTTCACCTTTCCAGTTTGGAGCTCCAGTCAGCTCTGAAGGTAGAGATGAAGGCATCAGAAGCACAGGTGTGGCAGATGACCCACGGGAGGCAATATGGTTAAGATAGGAGATGCAAGGATCAAGGACTAGAACTTGGGAAGAGTTGTAAAGAGACAAGAGAGATAGGAGTCTAAGAATCAAAGGGATCTGTGAAAAGTTTGAGAGAGAAACACTGAATCAGGCTACTGTAGCTGCAGCAAAATCAAGTGAGTTTTAAGAAGAATGCTCTTTGGAGTCAAAGGCAATGGAGCCTGTTAAGAATCTAGGAAGCCTAAACTGCAGCCCTGGTTAAAATGGATTACCCTCTCATCTCTGCTCACCTTGTACAGCTACCACTTTTGGAAGGATCAGATATATAATTGGCACCATAACCTCCCTTACACATACTATCTATTTAAGTCATTACAGCAGGTTTATGAAACAGATACCATCATCATCAGTTATTTATTTATTGCAGATGAGGAAGCTCTACTCAGTATAAATAACTTGCCCAAGTTTGCATGGCTAGTAGAGCTGGGATTAAAACCCAGATATGTTTGTTTCCAAAGTCTGAGTTTTTAGTGCTGGTATGTTTTTATGCTACTTGATTGCGTGTATGTGTCTCCCCCACATCCCCTCCGAAAAAGCTTGCCCTTTTTCTATGGTTTATTTGATCTTTATTACTTTGTGCACATAGTAGGTGTGTGATGCAGATAAACTGAAAGAGTGACAGGAGAAGTGGAATGGAAAAAAGAGAACATCCAGCAGATGATAGAGAAGTAATTGCTAGCTTCTAAAGTCCAATTGCAAAAAAGCTACCTCTAACCTAAGCTTGGTTTACTATTCCCTCTCCCAGGTGGTCGGTAGGCAGCTCCAGATCCCCATGTCTACTTATCTGACTGTTCTAAGAACTATCCTGTAGCTACCCCATGACCATAATTATTAAGTGTAAAATTCTAAATCTGTAGTAATTTTTGACTCACTGGCCCTTCCCATTTCCTGAATGTGCTAGCTGTGTAACAAAACTTCTATTTGCACAGTTTTCTATAGTTTTCCAAATGCACTGTGTGTTGATCTAGGTAAAAAGAACACTCAAGGAGTGTTGAGTGAAATGGAAGTATTTTGCTCACTCTAAATATAATATTTGATTTATCCCTCCCTATCATCTGAAAAAGAGACTACCTACAGACTAAAAATAGAGTAGAAAATAACTGCAGATCCTCAGATAAATATAATATGCAAAAGGTCTGGATAGTCAACTTTGTTTACAGACACTCCTGTGCACATCAGACAGATTTTCTCCTAGGTGAGTGAATGTTCAGGGTCATGTGAAATACGGGTGGTGGATCGTGTTCTATTAAAATAAAAAGGACCGCGTACAATAAAAGTTTAGTGTTTGAATGAGCCACAAGGATCACTGTATTCACATTGCCTCTCACAGATGAGGAAATGAAGATTAGCTAACTGGCCTTAAAGTCACAAAACTAAGAAGGAAGGGAGTCCATCTAGGCTCTTTCCATCCTATTCTCTGGTTACTGCAGCAAACGGCCACCCAAACCCTTTGCAATCCGCCCCCCCGCCCCACTCTCCTGAAATGGAATATGGAGCTTTTAAAATATTTCTAATCTTGGGTCTAGGAAATTTATTTTGAGATATTCATACCAGTATCCATTTCTTGAGGCATATATAATAGAATAACTGGAAGGATAAAGAAAATGATTTTGGAGCTGGGTTGATTCACGGACTGAAGACATGTCCTGAGTGTGCCAGGCACTGTGCTGCATGGCAGGACCTAGGGGCTACCGTGATGAGCCAGATATGGGCCCGGAACTTTAGGGCTTTAAGAATAGTGAAACCGGCTTCTTGTTCTGCCACTCAAGAACTAGACCTTGGGATAGTTACCTAACTATTTTAGAGCCTCAATTTCTCCATCTTTAATATGGGGATAATAATAACTCACAGAATTATTGCAAAAAGGTATACACAAAAATCCTAGTACACAGGAGCTCAGTGTATGGTAGCTGGTATTAGTCACTTCATTTTATAGGCTAGAAAACTGTGAAACTGGGATCCAGAACAGCCGAGCCATGTGCTGAGTGAGGTCCACTCAGGGGTCGGCAATGTGACTTGCCTACTGGTCCTTATTTAGGTGGCTGGGACTCTCTTCCCATACTCAAGGATGCACCCTTCACTTAGATTTTGTTGAATAATATCTTGTGCAGTAGCTGCTCTTTGTATTAATTTTTACATTGCAGTTTCTTGGAATGTGGAAGCAGATGACTGAATGATCTAGCAGGGAAAAAAACCAGGGGAAAAAACCCCTGGAATTCTCAAATTGAATTCTTCATCTCTTATAATTGAAGGAACTTCAGAGGCCATTTAATGTATCCTCCACATTTGGTCATAAAAATAAAGTCTTTGCACTGGCTTTCCTAAAAGCTGTCTGTTAATTTTAAAGGATGCTTATTGTCATGGAATCATTCTATTAAAGCACACTCATGGTTATAGAGCTTGCCATTTTATAAGTTATGCATTTTAGAAACTATTCAATACTGGGTCCCTTTCAGACTGGCATGGTGGGTTTACTATTGTGCAAAGGAAAGGAAGGTGAAGAGGTAAATTGGTGCCCATTCAGTATATTCACATTATTTCAGAGAGATTTAAATTTAAGGGCAAATGAAATTTTAGTAAGTACTCATATTTTTTGTTATCTATACGAAGCTTCATTTTAAGAAAAAAATAAAGTCTGTTACCTCTTTCAGGGCAGAGTTTTAGTGTGCTCGCTCTGGACCAAGGCTAGGGAGAGTTTTCCTCTTCATTGAAGTTCCACCTCTTGTCTATTTCTTCATCCTCATTAGCCATATTTTCCCTGGGGTTTCTCCTCCCTCAGGATCGCTGGGGAGATTGTGGGAAATGTAGAGCCCTAGGCTTATCCAGACCAACTGAATCTGATCTTCTGGGGTTGGGGTGGGGTGGTTTTGGGAGAATCCACAATTTAAACAAGTTCTCCAGGTGACTTTTCCCTATAATAAAGTTTGGGAACAACTGCAGGTGTGTCTGTTTATTGTCTCCCTCTAGTCTTTGCTTTAAACCAGTGGTTCTCAAAGCTGGTTGCATGTACAAACCACCTGGGGAGGCTTGAAAAAATACTGATGCCTAGTGATCCTGAAACAACTGGTCTGGGATGGAGCCCAGGCATCAGCATTTCCTCCAAGTGATTTTCATTTGAAGCCAGAGTTGAGGACCAAGACAATCCTTCAAGGATCCCTGCCTGATGTTCTCAATGCATCCTCCCCCTGTCCCTGTATTCTGCCCCTGTTCTATCACTTTCTTTTTTTTTTTTTTTTTTTTTTTTTTTTTTGAGACAGAGTCTCGCTCTGTCGCCCAGGCTGGAGTGCAGTGGCGCAATCTCAGCTCACTGCAAGCTCCGCCTCCCGGGTTCACGCCATTCTCCTGCCTCAGCCTCCGAGTAGCTGGGACTACAGGCGCCCGCCACCGCGCCCGGCTAATTTTTTGTATTTTTTAGTAGAGACGGGGTTTCACCGTGGTCTCGACCTCCTGACCTCGTGATCCGCCCGCCTCGGCCTCCCAAAGTGCTGGGATTACAAGCGTGAGCCACCGCGCCCGGCTGTTCTATCACTTTCTAATTTGCTACTTCCTTTACTTGCATTGTACATCTTTAATTCCTGACAGATGGGATTCATAGACCGTTTGGCATATTAAAAGGGATAGTGTAAAGCACAAAAACAGGAAGTAAGTCAGAATTTAACGTCTGTATTGCTTGCTTGTAACATCCAGGAAGGTGTGTTCTAGTCACCATCCTATAATTCAAATGATGCCCTTTGCACCTGGCTCTGTGATTCTGATTACAGAAGTGACACACCTTAAAGATAAAACAAGAGAAAAGGAGTGATCCTATTGCTGCTGATGTTTCAGTTTACTATTATGACATTGGAAAGGGTCCTGGGACACATATTATCATACCATTTCTTATATCTCCTGTTACTTTGGGGGATTCAGGTTGAAGATTGGAGTTGACCCATTTCCTTCATTTTGTGACATGTGGAGACTTTTCTCCTCTTTTGGATTTTAGTGATTGTTGTTTCATTCATTATTTTCACTTAATAAATAATTATTGGGCACTTCTGCAAGGAAAATGCATGACCACATGCAACAATATGAATGAATCTTGCTGACCTAATGTTGAACAAAAGCATTCAGACACAAAAGCAAATTTACTATACAATTTTTGTAAAGTAAAAGGAAATACAACTAATGTATGCTGTTGTAAATCAGGATTGTGATTATCCATGGTGGTGTATTGCCTGGAAGGGACACATGGGGGGATTTCTGGGGTATAAGCAATGTTCTGTTTCCTAATATGGGTCCTAGATACAGAGTGTATTCAATTTGTAAGAATGGATTGACTTATTTACTTATGATTTGGGCATGTTTTGTAGCTATTCTATATTCCAATACAAGTTTAAAAACTAAATAAAGAGAAATATTTACTGGGCACTGCAAGCCACTGGGGATTCAGTGGTACATGAGTCAGACACATACCCTCCCTTTATAATATATACAGTCAGTTTGGGAATACAGGCAAGTTAGAGCAAATACTGTATTACAAGGGTTTCTGGAGAAAATGACAGCTAAGTTGAGCTTTGATGTGTGAATAGGAATTGACTAGTATAAGGGCTGGGGAAAGGAAGGGTGTTTGTGGCAGCAGCAACAGCATGGACATAGTTCTGAAGGATGAAAGGGCAGGTGGAACAGACAAACTGTGGTGCGACTGGGACGTAGTGAGTAAGGGAGCGAGGGATGGAAGAGGAAAACAGATAGATAAACTAGGGCTCCTTTATAAGCCATTTCACAAAGTGGGCATTATGCTGAGGTCAAACTTTTATTGAGGGAGACATAGAAAAGTAAGTACAGTCTTTTTCTGATGTCGCTTTAGAAGAATTACTGTCACAGCAGACTAGAAAGTAGATTGGAGAGGGCGAGTCTGAAGGCTGGGATGCCTGTAATCCAGGCAAGAGATCATGGATCTCTAGCGATGACGATGGCAGTGGGGTGGGGAGAAGTATTGGGAGACATTTAGAGGGTAGACTTGCCAGGAGTTGGTGCTAGATTAGAAGTGAGAGAGAAGGAGAGGTCGAAGTTGAGCAGCTAGATAGATTGTGAACTCTGGCAGGAAGTTGATGAGTTTGGTTCTGGACACAGAGAGAATGAGACTATCCCAACTCCAGCTGAGAACTCTTCTTACAAAGGCGAGTTTTCCTGCTCTGCCTCCGATCTTCCCTAGGAGCAAGAGCTATTTCAAAACAACCACATTAATGGTTAAATGAAAAGGTGCTACTTGGTTCATTCATTGGGCAACATAAGACAAGTCTCTTAACCACTAGGTTTCTCAGCTTCTTTCCCTGTAAAATGGTGGCAAGCAGCATGCCCCACCTATCCACAGGCAAGTAGAGATGACAAAATGGAATTCCAATTCTAATCATGTTACCTAAATGCAAGAAGTTGTTATACTTGTTATTATTGCATCACACTTAGTCTTGGAGAACATTTCCCAGTGTTTTCTTTTAAAACTGATGTTAGATAATGTAAAATGTCTACGTCCTCTCTAACTTCATGTCGATATGAAAAGCATTTCTGATATTGGTGGAAAAGGGGCTGGAGTCAGCCGCTCCTTTATTTTTACCTTTGAGTTGGGATCTTTCTGTTCCCATCTCTGTCATTTTGGCATTTTGGGTCATCGTGTATTTCCAACAAGTTGCTCTTGAAGTTTATGTTCTTCCTGAAGCTGCATGAGGATGCTTTAGTTCTATAACTGATACCACCATCCCACAGGTATGTATGCAGCCCTGTTCTGCAACCAGGAAATCACTTGGGAACCTCGGCCCCTAACTAAAGGCCAAATGACTACCACAGGTCCCTTTCCTTCTCTCTGATTCCAATTTTTTTTTTTTTTTTTTGAAATGCAGTCTCACTCTGTCGCCCAGGCTGGAGTGCAGTGGCACAGTCTCGGCTCACTGCCACCTCTGCCTCCTAGGTTCACGCCATTCTCCTGCCTCAGCCTCCAGAATAGCTGGGACTACAAGCACCCACCACCACACCCGGCTAATTTTTTGTGTTTTTAGTAGAGACAGGCTTTCACTGTGTTAGCCAGGATGGTCTCGATCTCCTGACCTCGTAATCCACCAGCCTTGGCCTCCCAAAGTGCTGGGATTACAGGCGTGAGCCACTGCGCCTGGCCCCAAAATTTTCTTAGTTGTATGTCTAAGGAAATGAATGAAAATCTTTCTTTTATCATGTGTGTTTTAAAGTTTTTCCAGCATGAAAGGTCAAGTTTAATTATGATTTCTTCACAATTTACACTAGAAATCACAAAGTTTAAGTTTACTTATATGGTTGCCTGAAGTTTCTAAGTTATGTTCACTGTGTGATTTTGAGGTGGCCTAACTTAATCATATATCCTTTTGAAGTTCTGAAATGATTTTGTAATCATCATATATCATTATGAAGGTTTATTATTTTTAATATTAGGCAAAATATAAATAACTATTTCATGGAAATATTAGATGCTAGGATCAATTTATATATTTCCGTTCCAGATACAATAAATAACCTGGTGGTTGTTGAATATGTAATATTACATGGTGTTAGAAAAGGATCAATCTGACTAGATAATTTATTACATATTTAATTTACTTTCAGCATGTCTGTGTATCCTACTGCCTTTCTGAGTATTGAAGTTGTGCAATGATCTTTATGCTTAGAGATTCCAGATATATTTCTGGTCATTTTATTTCTTATATCTGTTCTACAGTTCATTAATTCTTTTTTTACCTGTGCCCAAACCATTCTTTAATTTGTCCACTAAGATTTTTTATTTTACTGATTATAGTTTTTATTTCTAGTATTTCTGTTTAGTTGCTTTTTAAAATCTGCTTGCCTTATTTTTGCTTTACAAATTATATAATTTCATTGATTTAACTCAGCATTGAAAACACTCATAGGTTGATTTTTTCCTGTAACTCTTAGGTTGTGAATTACGCTGTTTGCTGTATCAGCTGATTCATTTCTGTGCTGGTTTGTTTTCTTCTGCTGTAATGTCTGACTGTGACCTTACCTATTGTGAAAACTACCACATGCCTTGGCTAAGGGCCGCAACATTCAGGGGGACCCAGTTTCCCCAAGACAGATCTTGTCTTGTACCTTCCTATTTTCGGACCTGCCTTCCTCTCTACTTCCAGAAGTGCCTGGTGCCACTGATTTCTGAAACACTATCCTATGAAAGTATACTCCTCTCTTTTCATTTCATCCATATAGTTGTGGATAAGCAAGAGCCATATTTGAAAGCTTAAATTAAGACTATTTTAACACATGAATGTAAAGGACTTTAACTATGACCATGGGGTGATGGCTTTACTGTTCATACATTAATTAAGCACACATATATGATCATATAATGGCCACTGGAGACACAAAGCTGAGCAGAGTTTATCTCATTGAGGAGATTGACAAAGGAACAGTTCTTTCACAATCTGATAAACACTATTGCAGAACAAAGTGTTCTGGGAGACCAGGAGATAATAATTATAGCAGCAGTTTATGAATATTTATTTTGTGCCAGGCACTGTGCTAAAGATCTAATTTTAATGAGAGCTCTGATAGTCAGCTAACAGTGAAAGACACATGTTAGTATCCTCATTTTATAATTGAGAAAACAGAGTTCATCTGTCGAACAAGAGTTATACCCCTAGTAAGTGACAGAACTGGCTTTTCAAGCATACCTCTCTCGCTCTAAACCTCTCTTTATGAGGAGAAACGGGGGAGGACTTCAGACAGGAGATGACAACTGAGCTGGGTCTAGGACGAAAAGGCATAGGCCAGGCACAGATGTTTTTGAAAAAAAAAAAAAAGTCCTAAGGCATATGGGGGTCTGAAAATGGGGAGCAGCTTGCTGTGATGGGGACATGGGAAATGTGGGACGCAGGGTGAGTGCGGAATGAAGATGGGTCTGGAAAGGTAAAATGAGGGACTGGGTCCTCAAGACCTTACAGCCTATCACCATCCTGGCCAGCAATAGCACTTCACCAGGATTCAAGAGGAGTAAAGGGGTAAGGGATAAAATTGAAGTTAGGAGTAAATATACCATTGATGTACACTTAAATAAGAAAAAGGTAAAGTTGAGATATTGGCTTTCTGAATGAATTCTCTGTTACCATTTGCTTCGTGGGAATTTTTCATGTATGATAGAGCTACCGTCAAATGTGCAGGCTGCACCTACCATTCTGATGTGGTGTTTGCCCTGCAAACACTGATGGCCTCACTGCATTGTCCTTCCCTTACTGCAAAGCATCTGTTTCAGTTTATTACTGAACTCCACCTCCGGATTTTCAAGCAGCAACTTCTTTTAAAAATGATTTGCTGTGGGTGAACTTTGCAAGAGAACAAAAACCCCAAAATACCTGTGTTTTGAAGAGTATATGCCCTATGCCCTATTTAATGACTTTAGGCAACCAAGCTAAAGACATAGTAATAATTAACAATAATAAAACTTGGGGTAACGTTTAGAGTAGTGCCAGTGATCTGTGGGGTTTTATCGTTTTATTGGCATATGAATGTTTGGTTATCAAATAGGCAGAAACATCTCTTCATAATGTATCATCACTCAGATATTGTGCTGTAGATTAGGGTTTTTTTCAACGTCACAGTGACAGTTTTTCAAATTTGTGTAGGAAAATCATGTTTTTTTAAGCATTCTTCTATATTCGCAGAGAGATTCCTCTATTTCACTAGTGTATATTTTAGAAAAAGTGAAGACATATAAAGAGTTGCTATTTATTGTGGCACTTTGTTGATATAGATACTTCCTTTTCAGGGATGTGTGCAGATTGATTAAACAGAGGCTATCTGAGCACACTATTTCATTTGAAATCCCAATGAAAGTGACTTGTCACTTGCACAAGTTTGGTTGAACGTGTGTGCTTGGATTGTGCTTACTGTCAGCTGTTCCTTTCATTTCAGTGTGGGGTAATCACTAACTTCTTTTTTTTTTTTTGTGACGGAGTCTTGCTCTGTCGCCCAGGCTGGAGTGCAGTGGCGCAATTTCGGCTCACTGCAAGCTCCGCCTCCCGGGTTCACGCCGTTCTCCTGCCTCAGCCTCTCCAAGTAGCTGGGACTACAGGTGCCCGCCACCACGCCTGGCTAATTTTTTTGTATTTTTCTTTTTTTTTTTAGTAGAGATGGGGTTTCACCATGGTCTCAATCTCCTGACCTCGTGATCCCCCCGCCTCGGCCTCCCAAAGTGCTGGGATTACAAACGTGAGCCACTGCGCCCGGCCAATCGCTAACTTCTTGTATTTATTTCCATTTTGCCAATTAGCTTAAGTTGTTAGTGCAAATTTATATGTCCTGGTTCTTCTAAGTCTTTGCCAGTTACTTTGGAACATTGAACACTTAACTGTGCTTGCTCTGGGGTACTAGCAATGAAACGGTAATTAACTGAGACAGTTGTATCTTTTCCTTAAAAGCTAGAGAATGGGATTACTCTCCAATAAACAGGCTGAAAGCAACGTAATGATAACTCTTTTGATAACTCATAGTTAACATGATTTTTTACATTAGTTAAACACTACAGAAATTAAAACTAATGAAATTATGGTTTGTCAGATATAATAAAATGCCAACAGATCAAATCTGGCTTGACTCAGCAATGCTCTAGAATTTATATGACGTTTTAAATGAATCATAAAATGTTAATTAAGCAGAAATCTTGACCAAATCCCAGTAATCTGATTCAGTTCAGCTGTAGCTACGAAGCAAATAGAATTTTCTTTTCTAATTACGTTTCTGTTATCTTTAAAAATCCATTTATGGTTATTGAAGAACAGACTTAGAAGTAACTCTTAAAAGTGCTTTAAAATTAATCTCTTTTATCACTTCCAACATTGTGGTCATTTTCCTTTGGTGAATGGTGAAATGGGGGATGAATTATCCCAAATGCCATCTCAATAGTTAGATTGAACTTCAGAGGCTCTTTGTAGCAATCAATAGATTAGCAACATATGCCAAGTCTCTACTGATGCATCTAGATAAGGATGCTAAAGAATTGAGTAGATACTAAACACACACCTAAGTGTGTGTGTGTGTATGCTGTGTCTATGTGTGTGTGTGTATATATATAGTGTATATGAATATACATAGTTTGTGCATATATATGTATATATGCATATGTACTGGTATTTGTATATGTATTGTGTATATGTATACATATAGTACCTGTAATTGTGTGAATGTTTATGTATATATACATTTTTTCCAACCCATTATGATTTTATAAGCTGTTTAATATGAATCTGGCAATTTAAAAGTGTGAAATCCAGGGATGATATGAGAGGATTTTTTGTGTTGTGTGACCTTCAGGTACTTGGTTTGGGGCACAGATGAAGATAGAGATGAGGAGAATCTGAGTTGGGACATTCTGAAAGTGATCCAGAGGGAGAGATATTCTAGGTATACGAAGGTCTAGTGTATTCAGTGGGAGCAGCAACCCCTTACTCATTCACTTCTTAAGAGTCTTCAACTCAGTTTACTGGGAGATCTTCTTTGAAGAAATGTCAATATATAATCCATTTAATTATGTAAATTTAAAATACTTATTTTTTTAAAGCTTACACAGCCATTTTTGTAGGTATTCTGGTTTCATAAAATCAGATATTTTTTAGGTAGTACTTTAATCAGCAACTTTCTTTTCCTAAGTTTGATTCAATTAGTTCTTCAGCAAGAGGTCATGGTCATTGCTGACATTTTCTTGGTTATAGCATTCTGTCTTTTAGAATCTGAGCCTCTGGACAATAAGAATCTGTGCAACCAGGGAGGGAAAATTAGCTTGTGTTAGATTTCCATATTCCCAGGGAAGTTCATGTCTTTGTTTTGTGAAAGCTCTCCCTGTGGTTTATAGTTTGTGCCTTTCTCCTTTAGGATTCAAGTGTCTGTTTCCTTCAAAGTTTACTGCATTTCTGAAAAGAAAAGCTAGTACAACTATTTTTATGTGGATGTGTCCATACTAGACAAAAAGATTTTAACTTCATTCATATCAAAACCTAAGATATTTGCAGATCTTTTTCATTAGAAGGCTAATGGCTCATTTGAACATCTGTTTCTTTGTTTTCCTTTAGGGATTTCCAACTATTCCCTAACCTCTGAGTGAGTGACAAAAATTACTCTACTGCTCTGTGTTAATGTAATATAGCATGAAATGTATAATCAGATGCTCCTTTCTAATAGACATCTCAATCTCAGCGTATCCAAAGCTGAACTCCTGATATCCAAACCCCAGGCCACATGCTCTACCACCCCCCTCCCCTCTGGCAGCAACCTGCTATTTTCTCCGCCTTTTCAATACCAGTTGATGACAGCACCATCTTTCCAGCAATCCCCATATCACCTTGGCCCACACCATCCTGGTCTACCTTCTCTATCTTACCCTACTTGATTTTTCTTTTCCCCATAGCACTTATCATCTCGTAACACACTATATGATTTACTCATTCATAATGTGTATCGTCTATTGTCTGTCTTTCTGAATTAGAATTTAAGATTTCTCAAAGGCACAAGGGCAAGGATCTTTGACCCAAAGGCCTAAAATAGTGCCTCCTTGGAGGGCATACAATAAATATTTGTAAATAAAGGATGAAATAAGCAGTGAAAATATTCCATAAGAGATTCTTGAGTTGGCTATTTTTATTGTTTAGAAGTAGCTAGAAGTATTCAATATCAAATAATCCCTTGCTGACTATCCAAGTTAGAAGTATCCCAGATTTGCTATGATTTGGCTGTAAAAATAAGAGTGAGCTGAGTTAGGTTGGTTTCTAGGGACATCCAGCAAGTAAAACAAAGTGTAAGGACTAGAAGAATGCTTTCTAATTTACTGATAGTTAATTTTTGATACATCTGTGACATGGAACACTACGAGAACTGGTGCATGTAGAAAAAGACATTCGTTATGGTCTTGAAAAAAATCCAGTGGATATTTTGCTGCCATTCTTCTAATTCAGTATGGTCACCTTATTCAAAGAGCTCTGCACTGATCCTGACAGTACTCAATACATTTGGATGATTAAATTTTTTTCTGCTTAAACTCTCTCATCCCAGCTGTAGAAATTAGAATTAGGTAGTTTTGTTTTATTTCTGGCCCTAAGCAAGAAAATAAATTTGTTTTCATTAAAATTTTTCTTAGAACGTGGGGGAAAAATTAATGAGAAGAAAGAATTCATATTTCATTTTCTTTTCAGACAATTAAGACAGAAGCCTATTATTGTTTATAAGATAAATTGTATAGAGAATTTGTGGGATGCCAAAGTTGAATTTTATAGTGAAAAGAATTATCATTTTGGCTTTTCCAGAAAGACTGGCTTTTACTTAATGTATTTGATTAAAGAGTCTGAACGTCAGATACATTGTTTTGAGTGACATTAATTCATTTTCTATACTTTAGTTTGTAGGACCAGTATTTCAATTTATATGATGATCTGCTTCAAATTGACATAATAGAAATGGTTAGAGTTTTAGAACCAGTGGGACAGGAATAAAATGATTAAACAACTTATAATCTGTGGTTCTATAATCTGATGGAAACCATCTGAAGATTTACACAACTTCAGAATTGGAAGGAACTTGAAGATCTATTTCAAAAAACTAATTTTATATTGGTCAGAGCTATGACTAAGAGACATTCCGTGACTTGCCCAAAGGTTTCCCATCACACAACTAGTTAGTGGCAGGACCAGAGCTAGACCCAGGCATGATGACCAATGGGGCAGAACTTTTTCATGATGTAGTTTGCTTTATATAATTTTTTCCTTCTTAATTTCAGTTTAATTTTATTATTGATATTATCATTGGAATATGAATTCTGTCATGTTTAAAATTTCACTTGTTACTTTTGATGTTTTTTAAAAAAACACGTTTAAAATAACTTTTGTGAATATTTGTGCTTTCTTTTTCTGGTTCCCTTTGAAACAAAAGAGCCCTTTTGTCTGAATATGTATGGTTGCTATTCATATATTCAAAACCAAGCCTTTCAAGAATTTGACATATATCATAGTTTATTGTATTATTTTCCATTCGTGGGATGTTTGCCTCCTGGTTAAATTTCTCTTTTCATCTGTGGTAGTTATGCTCGACTTACCTTTTCAGTCTCTGCGTTCTGGATGGTGACTGAGCAATCGAAGGACAGTAGAGGTTTAAACCACATTTAGGTGCTGTCCTAATGGTTGTGTCCATTTTAACTTTCCAGAAGCTGAATTTTGAGCTGAAGGATCTGCTACCTTGGAACCTGACCTTCTGCTTTAGCTTGGCTGTGGAGAACATTCTAGATTGTGGAGAAGTAATTCCTACTAGGAAGCAATTTGTATCCAAGAGCTATCATGTTTCAAATACAATTAGTAGAAGCATTTAGCAGTGCTGATCAATTTGGATAAATTTGGAAGAGAAAACAGAGATTTGTAAATTATTGTGGGAAACAGAATCTGCAGATTTGTGGGAGGAGGGAAAAAAGATTAGAGGAGGAAGGAAGCCATATCCTAAAAAGACAAGAGCTTGGTTATATACTGGCGGTGTTGTAGGGAGAGAGAAAAAATGCACTAAGCTGCTCTAGTGTCCACCTCCCTCTGGAAAGCACTGTGATTTGGGGTAAAATAGCCTTGGATGGAGAGCAAGCAGAATTAAAGCGCATCAACCCAGGAGCACCTGGCTGACAAGCCCAGCAGTAATGGTGAGGAGAGATAGCAGTTGATCTGGAATCAACTGAAACCTGGTTCCAGAGCTTGGTGGGTGCTAACTGCAAGGACATACCTTGAGGAAGGAGTTTCTTGCACCAAGAATTGGACCTTCAGGAGGGAGCAAGCTATGATAAGGAGGTTGATGAAACATGGGAAGCTGTTAGATCTGAGCAGGGAAACAAACATATTTTACGATCTGATAGGTCAGCCCCGGGGAAGGACGTAACCCCAGAAATTGTGGGCGATGTAAACTGGCTTGTTTATGTTAGGTCTCCCTAGACTTTTCAGTGTCTAGACACAGTGTATCTTGTTAGTATTAGATATGTTCATTATGGCAAGTGTCTGTTAGTAATCTATCTATTGTCAATCCTTCTCTCTCTGGTTCCCTTTCCCTCATTAGATTTTGCTGGATAGAGGAGTGACTGTACTGCCTATTGTTCCACACTGTTTCATACCCTGCCCACCCAACTTAACAATTGTACCCCACCCCCATCTCCACCCTCTAGCAAGCTCCCTACCTGGCCCTATTTCTATCCCCTTGGCATTTATCATCATCTAATATTCTATATAATTTACCTACATATTATATTTGTAATTTATTATCCGTCTTCTCCTCCCGGAATGTCAGCCCCATGAGGGTGGAGGATGTTGTCTGTTTTCTTAGTTTTTGTTTCCCGAATGCCTAGAACAGTGCGTGAGGGCTTAGGAAATTATTGAGTAACTAAATATTGACTAAATTTTTGGGCCCCTCAATAAATATCTTGGTTAGCGGCATACATCTGATGGTTCTGTCATTCTCTGTTCCTTACAAGTAGAGCTGCAAAGCCAGATTTTAAAATTAGCATAGTCTCTTGTTTCTCTCTGAGTTGGGGGCAAGTACAACAGGATTGGCCTGAAAGGAGAGAGATAACATAAATTAAGATGGGAGTGGCCTGGGACCCAGAAAGACTGAAGCACAATTTAAAGGTCTTTCTGCTCGAGTTGACTCTAATTCGAAAAGGCCCAGAATTTCCCTCAGTGTCCAGCTTACAGTTAGGAGACCTTGCATATAGTTTTGTTTCTGTCACAAATGTACTACTTGATGTTGAACAGATTACTGTGTTTGTTTCATTGTTTATAAGATGAGGGTAATAAGAGTTTACCTTTTTGTGTTGCATAAAGCTTTTTAAGATAACTACATGAGACACAGTAAAATACTTTAAAAAGTTGAAGATGCTAAACATTTGTAAACACATTATTATTATTATTAAAGCTTTGATCTTTAAATCTTTTCCCTAAGATACCATATAACAGTGCGAGGCCAAGATTTTAAGGCTTGACATATAATTGTTTTAGCTAATATTGTTTGCTTAGTTTCTATATGAGACATTTCCTGGTTTAGAATATCAATGAGTTTTTGTATGATACTTATTTTGTATCTTCTTCGTTCAGATATGAACATAAGTTACTCCACCGGCAATCAGAAAATGATGTTTGGCTATTTATGATCACTGACTTGGGCTGACAAAATCCTGAATTTGAAGTGAGGAGTGGGATGGAGGTTGCATGGAGCGCCTGTGGGGGGAGCCTTGGCAGGTACCGAGGAATGAGTTTGGCAGGAACTAGCCCATCAGGTGCATGGGCCATAAAATGAGGCCATGAGGGACGCAGTGTTCCAGATGACAGTGTTAAATCCGCTTCAAATAAAGTGAACTGTTTGCTTAAACTTTCCTGTGTTCCCTCAGACCTTTGGCGCTGAGAACCAACTCAATATAGAAATTAGCTCACCCAGAGACTGAGGGGCAGAAAGACTCAAAGTACAGACTGTTGTGTCAAAATTGTGTTTAGTAACACAAAACTCTCAGGAAATATTTGCCGTGTTGCTTTTTAGAACTTTCTAGTGTGAACAAAATTTCCTCTTCTTCTGTTACAGCTCTATTATATCTTATCAATCATGTTCTTTTAGCATCACATTTGAAACAAAGTTTTTACCTGATGAAATACATATGTATTCAGCTTTCTGACAAATCTCTGCTCTTTTAATTTTAATTTTTTGTTAAAATTATACAAAGAAAATTGCATCCCAAGGAAGCATTGATTATACCTATTCTCATGGTTATTTCATGTTTTATTTTTATTTTTATGTGAACTCTTTTTCGACGACCTTTTCTTCAGTGAAGATTGTTTCAAATAAAGCTGTCTGATATAGAGACATGGTTGCTAGGGAGACGGAGTCATGATGGCTGATGTTACCAGGGAAGGTAGAGTGGTGAGTCCCTGATTATAGAAGGAACGATTTTTCATTCTCCTTGAAAGCGAGTCTTCTTTATACACAGATGACAAGTTCACTAACTCAGTAGAAATAAGACTTCAGAAAGAAATATTAAATTTTAATGTTTCCTCAGAGTGATGTAAACCTAAAGACATTTTTTTAGGGTGAATGAATGAGTTTATGCTCACCGATCTCTCAATCTGTGGTGAATATTCTTTTGGAAAAACCAACATGGTGCAAATCTTTTGGTTTATAAAACTAGGCAAGCTCTCTAAGGCCTCGGTCTCATCATCTGGGTTGGATGAGGAATCTTTGTCTAATATTTCTCCCATATTCATATTTGGTTATGTGCGGATCAGTAAATACTTACTGTGATCCACTATGTGCGAGGCATTTTACTGGGGACTTTTCATACATTTTCTAATCGATTCCATAATCCCGATGCAAGGTATTGTCATTTTAATAAACACTAGAAAGTGTTCTATGCAGTGGAACAGGAGAGATCTGAATCCTGTTCAGTGCCACTAAGTTCTTTCTGTTGAAACATCTCATGTAATTCTATAGCTAATGAAGAATTGAATAAATACACAAATATTCCGATTTCATGTAAGCAACAACAGCACAGGTCCTTTTTCTGTTAGTTTTACCAATACCTTTGAAAATCCATAAACGATGAAGTTTAATGAAATAATTTTAGGAGATTATCCTGGGTTTTGAAAAACAAAATGTGCTAAACCTTACTTAAATTTACCATTCAAAAGCTTGATTGGTTCCTTATTGTTTGGGTCTCCTTTAGAATGGTTTAAAAACCCTCACAATGTAACTCAACTGAAAAGAAAAACTTACTTAATATCTTGTATGTAATATTGTGCTAGAATGGGTAAAACTGCCATGAAATTCTTTATTTATATAAAGAATACAGTGGGGATACTATCAGATTATAAAAGGAAAGCATTTTCATAGAAATACCCCTTCAATATTTTGAATTGGCAAACAGTCAATCCTATCACCCATATGTTGACCTTCAATTTCAGATGTCTTCATCTGCAGTACCCTAGAACTCTTTAGTGACGTTCCAAGGCCAGAGCCAAAGAGCATCTGCAGCTTATTCTGAGATAAGCGAGTTTTCAGATTATGGAATCTGACCAAAGTACATGAGATCAACCACTGTCCTTTAAGAAAAGGTTGCCACTGTTTTGCTTCATATGTGAAGAAGGCATGAGTCAAGCTGAAGAATAAATTGGCACCCCATTAGCCTGAGAAGCCACATCTTGCAGCCCAGAATATCTTTTAGAAAGAAAAACTGGATTAAAAAAGAGAAAGAAATGTTCTTGGAGAGCAAGAATTGCTCTTGGAGTGCAGGTTGTATGACCTGAGCGAGATTTATTGAGGCAATTGTGTCTGGGTTTTCAAAAGTACTGGATAATTTTATGATCACCACTAGCCACTTAGAGCCTGGTCAGTGGAGATATGAGAGAAAGGTTATTTAAGGCTTCTGAATATGAGCTTTTTGCCCCTGGGAATTAGGATTGAGAGTCATTTCCATGCAGTGCTTTTTCCTACACTATGCTATGCCATACTATTTTTTAAGAAGCAAAAAAGAAAAAAGTTAGATCTCTTCCTATGAAATACCTTTCGTTGATTGCTATAAGGGGCAGGACATTTGATTAGGTGGACTAGCTCAATTATAGTAAGTGCCACCCTACTTTAATGGAGGTTACTTAGAAACATAGTGTTTTGGGATCACTACCTTAATGGTTATCTACAAATTTAACACTGCCAATCTCTTATCTCCCAGAGGGCGTGGGCAAACTTTTAAATGACTCCAATTTTAGTGTTTGTGACACTGTGCATTAGATGTAAGCCTTTGCAGCAGACCTGAATCTTGAACGCAGACCGAGATAAGAGATTTATTTGAAAGACAAGACTTGTTTCTCCAACTGCTGGGTGCTCATAAAACGTGGCAATCAGATAGAGCTGTGTGAGTTTTAAACAAGGAAGAGAGAGGAGGTATTCTTCCACACACTTTGTGATTTTTATCTATAAACCAACTTCCAAGGAAAAGCCTTATAGTCACAGTAAGATGCCATATCTATGCAAGTTATTAAGGGAAATAGTGACATTAATCTATAAGATTTTGTTTTTCATAGATGAGCCAGTTTTACTGTTTTAAGGGATTCAATTGATTTAGAGTCAAAATAGTCAAATTATTTGTGTAAATTTCCCATGTTGATATGGTATACGGATTATATGTGTATGTACACTTCACAGAGCATCCAGAAATTAAGCAGGAGGCCTTGTGTATAATTTAATGTGGGCCTCATACAGAACAGAAAATGACACATTCAATTCAATCCCAAGATATCTATTGAGTCTTTATTTTATGTCAGGCATTGCAGCTGTGACAATGGATTGGCTATGGAGAAAAACAATTCTACCATTAAAAAAAAAAGCATATTTACTGAATACAACACTGCTAGTGAGACAGATTGTACAAAACAGATCAGGATTATTTGACCTTAGTTGCTATGTCAGCCTTCATTACCTATTCTAAAGCATGTAGAATATTGGTCCCTTACAGCAAAGACCCAAGAGAACTGCATGTTTTTAGGTTATTAATCACAAAATTAAAAAAAAATGATTTCATGAACATGTAAAATCTTCTTTGTTCTTTGGACACACACAAATTATTATTGCTACATTTTTTCTTTTCTCTTTATTCTTTTTTAATAGGCAGTAGCTATAATTGATTCAGCACTACTTTATCAGAATAAGTAAAGGTCTATTTGCCTTGCATGATATTAAATTAAATCTGTTTCAGAGATAAACAACTTAAATTTTAATGCTTCACATTCAAGAATGCATCTGTGCCAATATTTAAATAACACAATACATCTATCTTTCGGACTTTGATTCAATGTTTTGGTCTTCTTTGGTTTTAGGCTTTTATTGAAAGCTTGAAATGTATCTAATCCTTGTCTTTTCTGGAAAGGTGAGAGTATTGCTCCAAACTTTGCTCAATTAAAGAAATTCTGCAAATCTTACATCAGATTCTCCTACTGAGTTATTTATTTGACCAGTTTAGAGCAAGACTGAGTTTCCTTCATGATTAACATAAGGCAAATAATATAATATGGCATTACTTGTAATGTTCTTTCAGTATATTTGATAGGAGTATAGATTGACCACAGCATCTAATATGTTCTTATGAAGAAATTTGTTTCATGTCCTTCCTCACCTATGTGAATCACTCCCATTCCCCAAATAACTGAAGGTGAGGCATTAATTCTAGGATTTTTAAATGAATATAGGTATTTCTTTTTCACTTTTCGTATATCAGATGAGCCAATGGAGTGTGACTAGAATACATTTTCCTTTTCAAGAAATTTTTTCTTCTTTATATTGGCAAATATTCATACTCTACTACCTCCTTCTTTATGGAAAGTGTGTGTGTGTACATGTAGTTTGTATTATATGTATAATACATATATACTTTATGGAGAGAGAGAGGAAAAGTATGTGTGTGTCTATACATATATACATATATACACACAGATGATCCTTGATATAATGAGGTTACATCCCAATAAACTCATTGTAAATTGAAAATATCATGAGACAAAAATGCATTAAATATACCTAACCTACTGCACATCATAGCTTAGCATAACCTACCTTAAATATACAGTCAGAACACTTACATTAGCATATAGTTAGGCAAAATCATTTAACACGATAATTTATTATTTTATAATAACGTGTTGGATAGCTTACATAATTTCTTGAAAATTATACTGCAAGTGAAAATCAGCATGTTATATGGTTACTCGAAGTATGATTTCTACTGAATGCCTATCACTTTCACAGCCCTTTCAATGTTGAGAAATGGTTAAGTTGAACCATCATAAGTTTGGGAACCATCTGTACATATATGTGTGACACAAGCATTTTGCCTCATGAGACAAGGAAGTATAAGAAAAAAAAATTAGGAACCTACCATTATTTCTTCCATTTGGGTAAGTTTCTAAAGCCTAAAGATTTCTAAACTTGGGCAAGTTTCTAAACCTTTAAGAACTGCAGTTTCTTTATTTGCAAAACGGAGCTAATCGTATCTACGTATTTTGGGTTTCATGAAGTTTAAATTAATGTGCAAAGCAAATTGATTATGACAAATTGTAGAAAAGTGTCAGCCTTTTCCTCCTTAATGTTAGTTATTGAGTATATTAGCAGGACAAAGCAAATTATTCTTTACTGTTTTCCATGAAGATCCACGAGAAATAGTAAGACTATGTATTACATTTTTAATATATAAGATTGTCAATCTGAAGAAATGGGATTTAGTACTAGGAGATAATGATGGTATTGTTTTACATGTTTTCTCAGATGTAATCAAAGTACACTCATTTGAAATTTTATCAACCATTGAAACTACTCTCTACTTTGACAAATTACTTCAGTGAATGGAGTTGGTTTCGAACATTGTATTTTTCCCCCTGAAAATATTATGTACAACCAAAATGTATATTTTTTACCATGCAAATACCCAGTTCATAATTATGCCAGGAAGACTTCTTGATGAGTTTAAATACAACACAACCCTCAGATGTAGCAGTTCAAATTGTAATCTATTAAACATTTATAAGTAGCAGGCATTTGTGGTGGATAGTCTCCAGTGACGGCCACCTCAATCCCTCTCTTCCCTGTACATGTCTGCTGCTCTTCCCACCAAGAGATGGAATCTCATTTCCATCTCCTTGAATCTAGGCTTGCCTTGGTGACTAGTGTGACTAATAAAATGGGGCAGAAATGATGCTCTGGAGCCTCCAAGGCTAGGTTATAAGAAGTTTCATAGCTTCTTTGTTGATCTTTTGGGATGTCTCATCTCAGAATCCATCTGCTGAGCTGTGAGAAACCCACACACATGAAGAAACCATGTGTAGGAGCCCCTGTTGGCAGCCCCAGCTGAGCCCCGGTTGGCCACCATTGTCTACTGCCAGCCTTGGATGACCAGCTCAGTCAAGGCTGCCTGTGGCTATTGGACTGCAACCACATGAGAAACGCCAGTCATAGAGATAATAATAATTGGTTGTTTTAAGCCACCAAGTTCTGGGATAGCTTATTATATACAATAGAACAGCCTTATAAGCAAATTACATGGTGACTTGTACAAACATGTTCACATAAAGATGCAGTATGTGTTCTATGAAACCTCAAAATATTAAACAGTTTATGCCCTTAATAGACCCAAATTCTGTTTTTTATTTCAATGGGATCAAGTTTCAAAGACATAGTGAATGTATGGTATTAGATTTGAGGGAGAGAATTGAAATACAGCATTTTGGAACTCTAACTTTCGTATACATCCATCCATTAATTTGAATATTGATTATGTACATATGCAAAGCAATATACCAGGTGCTGTGGGGGATAAAGGGATGAATCAGAAAGCTATACTAATATTAGCATTTTGGAAGCCCCTCCTTTTTCTCCCTGAAGACAATAAAACAGCATTTAAATTTCCTGCTGAGTTTTCATTTGTTCATTTCCATACTTTTGACCATTTTTTCATGTTATTAGTTTCTTTGAGTCTTTGGAAGTATAAAAAGGAAATTGAAGAAAATGTGGCTAAATACACAATGACATAGTAACCTTAAAACAAACAAACTAGTAAGCAATCTAGAATTTTGATGACGATTTGTATGTTGTATTTTTTCCTCAAAAACATATTTTTTTCGCCCCTTAATCTTGCTGTTCTTTTTTTTTTTTTTTTTTTTTTGAGACGGAGTCTCGCTCTGTCGCCCAGGCTGGAGTGCAGTGGCGCAATCTCGGCTCACTGCAAGCTCCGCCTCCCGGGTTCACGCTGTTCTCCTGCTTCAGCCTCTCCTAGTAGCTGGGACTACAGGCGCCCGCCACTACGCCCGGCTAATTTTTTTGTATTTTTAGTAGAGACGGGGTTTCACCGTGGTCTCGATCTCCTGACCTCGTGATCCGCCCGCCTCGGCCTCCCAAAGTGCTGGGATTACAAGCAGGAGCCACCGCGCCCGGCCAATCTTGCTGTTCTTTCAGCGAGATTTATATTCATGATCTGGTATAAATGACAGGATGGATCATAGATTATTTTGTAGCTCAGATGTTTTAGATGTTATAAACCAACTGCTTATTGCTTTTAAGTATCGTCACTTTGCTAAGAGCCTGAAATTTGAAGGGAGAGAAGTTTGACTCTACTTCTGACTCTGACAATTATTATCTTTTCACCTTGGTTAATTTGGAAAACTCACTAAGCCTAAGTTTCATTATCTATAAGTAGAATGTAAAGATGATATTGGTATCCAAATACTATTATGAATATTTGTTGTAATGATTCACGTGAAGTATTTGCAGGGGTTCTAGCACATAGTGAGAGACACAATATTTTTTCTGAGATCATGGTCATGTGTGATTACATTACATTTTTTTAGAATAGAAAAAGAAATGGTTGTTAAGAGTTCTGTGCAATTTTATTTAGGTTCCACAGTGAATCACTGGTGGCAATTTAAGAATTATTTAGACCTATTTACTTCTTACAAATGGTTTTAAAGTTTAAAATAATCTTTTCAAAAGCAGCACAGGCATTCTTAAAATGCAATTCCATGCAGATAGACCACTTGTCTGGTTGAAGTGGGGATGGGGAACAGTCTTATTTTGCACAGTGGTTTTCTCACGACAAAACTCTAATGGCTTAGTGAACTCTAATGGCTCAGTTTAAAAACTACTACATGGGCTGGATGTGGTGGCTCATGCTTGTAATCCCAGTGCTTTGGGAGGCTGAGGTGAGTGGATCACTTGAGCTTAGAAGTTTAAGACCAGCCTGAGCCACATGGTGAAACCCTTTCTCTACAAAAAATACAAAAATTAGCCCGGTGTGATGGGGTGCATCTGTAGTCCCAGCTACTTGGGAGGCTAAGGTGGGAGGATCACTTGAGCTGAAGAGGTCAAGGCTACAGTGAGCAGAGATGACACCACTGCACTCCAGCCTGGGCAACAGTGAGACTCTGTCTCAAAAAAACTAGTAATGTATCAATATTGGCTCTTCAATTTTGTCAGAAGTACCATGCTACTGTTAATAATGCAAAACGTTAATAGTAGGGGAAACTGCGGAGGTTGCAGTGGGCTGAGATGGTGCCATTGCACTCCAGCCTGGATGATAGAGTGAGACCCCATCTCAAAAAACGAAAACAAAAACCAACAACCAACCCAACTACTACACTAGGCTATTATTTCTATGTTTGTAGCTCTATTTCTTTCTAGTCCTGCTTTGCCGTGTGTTTTAAGCATTTTGAACCATGTATTAACTTAAATGTCCTCTGCCATTCCTTGCCTCCCTATCAGTGTTTATGTTACTATCTCCACCTGCTTAATCCTAACCTGTGATTTTGCTTTTCAGCTATAAAATTCATCATACCAGCTTGGAACTGAAAGGATGTCAGGGGAACATGTTTTAAGAAAATAACCTTAAAATGCATTAGCTTCCTATTACAAACCTTTTATCCCAATTAAAAAAATGGAATCAAACATGTTTCACCTTAATTGCTCAAGCAGCCTGAGTTACATGGTCATTGCATAGTTTTAAGTTGTATAATTTGGGGTCTCTCCAAATACATTCTAGGGAAGTTGGTAAAGGCACTATCAGCTGGTGAACACAGATGCTATTTCATTAACATATTTAGCCAAATCTTGATGAATCCTAATTTATATTTGCTTAAACCAGGAAGTCTAATCTTTTTAAGTTCATTTTCCCAGACTTTCAGAAATCCCCAGTGATGTTTATGCATTCATGAAATTTGCCTAGTTATAGGTCTTACTTCAGTAAGTCCAGTCCAAACCCCACAGACCTTAGAGTTGTTCCCTAATTCTTGTGCTCTACCCTCAGGCTTGACCACTGCTGTCACTAATGAGGCTAGACATCCTTTATATTTGACACGGATAGCTTGAACCCTGCTTCTGCACCTGTAAAGTATAAATGAGAATGTCCCATGTGTACCTGGTTAGAAAGAGGAGCTGAAAGTTCGCTTTAACAAGTAAGTGCTATAATAGTGGTAAAAGCTCTTTTAATTAAAAAAATCAAGTTATAAGAATAAAGTAGGCACCACATTACCTAACTTCAAATTATACTACAAGGCCATAGTATGTCTCCTAATGCTATCCCTCCCCACTTCCCCCCTCCTCTGGTGTGTGATGTTCCCCACCCTGTGCCCAGGTGTTCTCATTGTTCAGTTCCAACCTATGAGTGAGAACATGCGGTGTTTGGTTTTCTGTCCTTGCGATAGTTTGCTGAGAATGATGGTTTCCAGCTTCATCCATGTCCCTACAAAGGACGTGAAATCATCCTTTTTATGGCTGCATTGTATTCCATGGTGTATATGTGCCACATTTTATTTGTTTTTTTTGTTTTTTGTTTTTTGTTTTTTTGAGATGGAGTCTGGCTCTGTCACCCAGGCTGGAATGCAGTGGTGGCGCAATCTCAGCTCGCCGAAAGCTCCGCCTCCGGGGTTCACGCCATTCTCCTGCCTCAGCCTCCCGAGTAGCTGGGACTACAGGCGCCCGCCACTACGCCCAGCTAATTTTTTATATTTTTAGTAGAGACGGCCTTTCACCATGTTAGGCAGGATGGTCTCGATCTCCTGACCTCGTGATCCACCCGCCTCAGCCTCCCAAAGTGCTGGGATTACAGGTGTGAGCCACCATGCCTGGCCATGTGCCACATTTTCTTAATCCAGTCTATCATTGATGGACATTTGGGTTGGTTCCAAGTCTTTGCTATTGTGAATAGTGCCGCAATAAACATACACGTGCATGTGTCTTTGTAGCAGCATGATTTATAATCCTTTGGGTATATACCCAGTAATGGGATGGCTGGGTCAAATGATATTTCTAGTTCTAGATCCTTGAGGAATCGCCACACTGTCTTCCACAATGGTTGAACTAGTTTACAGTCCCACCAACAGTGTAAAAGCATTCCTTTTTCTCCACATCCTCTCAAGCATCTGTTGTTTCCTGACTTTTTAATGATGGCCATTCTAATTGGTGTGAGATGATATCTCACTGTGGTTTTGATTTGCATTTCTCTGATGGCCAGTGATGATGAGCATTTTTTCATGTGTCTGTTGGCTGCATAAATGTCTCAAAAAGTAGGCAAAGGAGGTATCTCTTATAACTAATAAATTGTTGGAATTTCAAAAATATATCATAATTTTTTTGTTTTTTAAATAGAACATTTAGTGCATATAGATGATGAAATTACTAGTGTTTCAAATTGTTCTGTCTTTTTTCTCCTTTCTTGCCTTTTTAGGAGTATTTTTGATTATTCCATTATTCCCCTTTAGTGCTTTGAAAGTTGGACATTATGTTTCCTTTTAGTCACTTTCTTAGAAATTATAATGTGAATAATTAACACATCAGAAATTAATGTCAAAAAATACCTTTACCTCTTTCCCAAGCAATAGAAATTTAAAATGCCTTAATTCCATTACTCTTCTCTGGATTTATGTTATTTTGCTCTACATCTTAATTTTATTTTTATCCTCAATAATGCATTATGATGATAATTGGCTTTATATAGTAAAAATTCATTTATGTTTACTCAAATAATTCCTAATTTCTTTGCTGTTTTACTTTTTCTTGCTTTTCTGACATTCCACTGGGATCACTTTCATTTTTTCTGAAGCATATAATCTAAAATTTTATTAGTAAAGATCTACTACTGGTAAACTTTCTTGATTTTTGTTTGCAAGAAAAATGCCATTTTTCCCCCTTTTGAAAAAATATATTTTCTCTGGATATAGAATTCTAGATTGAAAGTCAATTTTTTCAGCCCATTTAAAGTATTATTCCATTATCTTTTGGTTTCACTAATGTTCTTGAGAAGTTAGCTATCTGTCTAACTATTGATCTTTTGAAAGTAATCTTTTGTTTTTCTCTGGCTTCTTTAATGTCTTCTCTTTGTCTTTGGTGTTGTGCTTCTTTACTATAATGTGCCATTTCTCCTGGTTGGGGATGTATTAGGCTTCTTTAATCTAAAGATTGATGTCTCTTATCACTTCTAGAATATTTTTCGTCATTATCTTCCCAAATATTGCCTCTGCCTCATTCTCTCTTACTTCTCCTTCTGGGGCTCTGATAAAAAAATTGTTATACATGCTAACTCTAATTCTATCCTTAATTTCTCTTAACTTTCCTTTGTCTACCCCCAACCCCCATTTATTTATTTCTTTATGTTGCATAAGGAAGTTTTTTTTTTGACTCATGTTATTCAGATAGCAATCTGATCACACATGGTCCAAGAACACTCAAATAATAAATCAAATATAATTAAATGTTAAAGTTTGGTCTTTAAACATTACAGCCAATGATGCCACACTTGCCTCTGATCTCTCCAATATAAAAGCACATCCACACCTCAGTGGCCACCAAACCATTCAGCACAGCTTCCTTAACTGTGAGCTGTTTGAAACTAACAATGTGAGCACTACTATTTTTTAAGGCTCTGAATAGTTCTATTAGCAGGGGGTGGAGGAACCAGCTCAACCTTGGTGTTATACCAAAATGTGGCCAATCAAGGCTTCAAGTAAGTCATAGCAGCATTCACCAGTGTTGAGGCCTTCACTACAAACTTTGGGACAAATTGGGCCATCGTTCTAAGATGAAACGTTTGTCACCCCAAATGACCAGCTGAATCAGTTTCTTCTAATCTATTTTATGCTGCTTAATTTTCTGCTCAGCTGTGTTTAATCTGCTCATGAACACATCAACTGAGTTTTAAAATGTAAATAAAAATATTTTTTAAAATTCTAGAATATCTGCTTTATCCTTTCTCAGATTTGCTGGGTTACTTTTTATAACTCCTCATAGATATATTAATTCTCCTCTTTAATAAGCATTTTATAATATATACCTAATGATTCTAATATCTTAAGTCTCAATCTATTTTGGCTTTTTTTCTTCTCATGGTGCCTTGTTTCAGTGGGTACATAGTTTTAATTCCGATTTGCTCATTTTTCTTGGGAAATTATTTGTAGGAATGCTTTGAGTCCTTGGGATAAAAATGAAAATAAAGATAAAATCCAGAGATGACTTTTGTTTCTCTCAAATATCCGAGGGAGCTGTGCCTAGGATCATTGTAAACTAAATTTACAGTCTAAGGTCTTTTGGACCACACAGGTGATATGAATTAGAGCTATAAATCTATACAAAGGTTGGCTTACGATTATAACTTTTCAGGGAAGATTTATCCCTTTTGCTCTCTTTGGTATCACTGGCATCAAGACATGTTTCCTTGGAGCCCCCTATAGGTAGTGAAAATAGAAGGTGGGGTGAGCTTACTTCTGATTCACTTTCATTGAGTGTGTAGCCACTTGGGGTCTCAAATTATTGGTTGGGAAGTGTCTCTTATAGGCTTCCTAACCTGGGTTAACTCTGCTTTGTTTTTAATCCACCTGAGTCCATGAGGCTGTGAAAATGAAAACAAGTTTATTGGTTCAGAAACTGTGTCTATGACAAAAGCAGCTTTAGTCCTTTGTTCACTATTTAGATTCTCTCTTCCACTTAGTTTTTGATTGATAATACTTTACTATTTTTTCATATCATACATATTTTTAACATGACATTTTATATTTAACCCAATATTTTAGTTGTTTTCAAAAGGTTAATCCATCCCTTCAAATTCCCTGCCACCATAATATCTGAAATAGAAATCTCCATTTCTTTCTATACTAGTAGTGAATCACTTAATCATATGCAGACTTGTCACATCTCTTGCTTTGTTATTAATAGTTATTGGATTGTATGACATTTTATGTGTATATGCCATCATTCCAATTGCATTGTAAAATGCCCAAAACAAGTTTGTTATGACCTGCATGGCACCTAAACAGTGCTGTTAACATCACCGTTGCCCAGCATATGTTGGCTGATTGAAAAAAATGGGTTACTATTTCTTCAAGGAGTATTCTGCTTTTTATTTATCAATATAGCACCAGTGACCCACTGGCAGTAAGTCATGCTCTTTAAGTTGTTTTCTGTGTCAGTGCTGATCTATCTCTACTCCTAGGTGCCATTTGTCACCAGGGGATTACATTCATGAAAGGAAGGAGATTAGGAAATGTGAGTGTTACTTGTGAGTGTTTGTAAGATGGTAGTGGCAGAGATGGCTAGTTTTCTTCCAAAATCTGTTCTATTTTTCTTCCATTATGATAGGGTTTTTAGCTAGATATCCAACTTCCTAGAAAAATAAAAATATGCTGGCCAGCTTCCTTTGTAGTGAAGTGTTAAATGTGGCTGTATTCTGGTCAATGAAATATAAGTGGAATTATCCTGTGACAGCTTCCAGGATCCTTCAATGTGAGTCAGTTGGTAGGTACCCATGAATGCTTGTTTCCCTTTTCCTCTAACTGGCACAGCATATATGTAAGGCTGCAATTCCATCTCAGACCATGAGTGAGGACAGAATCCATAGGATGCCAGAGCAGAAAGTTGGAAGGAGCCTGGGTCCCTAAGGGCTTTGTGAAACAGGGCTGCTCTACCGTCTTCCTGGATTGTTTACCTCTAAAATTGTTTCTGAAAGACATACCTCTAGCTTGTTTAAGCCACTGTTATTTTGGGTTTCTGATAGTCACTTCTGAATATTATTCTAACAAATCTAGGGATTAAACAGTAAATCCCAGAAATTATGTAGCCAGGAAGTTTGTTTATAAATGTCCAGGGTCCGTGACATAACATTTAGCCACACTTAATTTAGAGATTTTATCAATCCTTAGAAAGGTAGGATTGCATAGTAAATAGTGTAAGCTAACTGTATAATATGTTTTATACATTTAAATTAAATGTATAGTATAGTAATGTTACAGTTTTCAGTATATAGTTTGAGTACCATTATTCTGTAATTTTAAAATTATCTTTTTAATGTCTCCACATTAAATGCCTCCTCTGTAATATTATTGATAATTCTATGGAGTAGATTAAACCACACAGCAAGTATTCTCAGTCTTGGTTGAATTTCATGTCATAATGCAGTGAATGGCTCAGGAACCATGAGACATTTTTTAAAACATAACATGACTAGGTATTTGTGATTTATATTCATGCATATAAATTTTCCCACTAAAACAAAATAAACTGACCAGAGCCATTTCTACAATGTTGATATTTTGTTACACCATTGAAATATTAATATGATTCTCATTTCAGCGACTTTGATTAATTTTATAAAAATAAGAAGGGAAATATAAAGATTTTACCAAATCTTTCAGAAACAGATAATTGCCATGTAATATAGCTATTCTGAGACTTAGAACTGATTCACTCTTCAACTCATTCTATAGGATGGCAAAATGTTGCTGTTGCTTTCAAAAGAAGATAGCCTGCAAATGATAACTAAAGGCAATTTTCACTTATAGACAGATACCAAAGTCTTAAATAAAATAATAGCAAATTGAAATGGCAGTATATAAGTCATGATACATCATGACCAAGTGAGTTTTCTTTTAGGTTGTTGCAAGTTGTGGTTCAATATTAGGTGATAATTGTTTGGCTCTGTGTCCCCACCCAAATCTCACGTTGAATTATGAACTTCAGTGTTGAAGGAGGGGCCTGGTGGGAGGCAATTGGGTCATGGGGGGCAGATTTCCACCTTCCCCCTTGCTGTTCTCCTGATAGTGGGTGAGTTCTCACCAGATTTGATTGTTTAAAAGTCTGTGGCACTTCCCCCTTATCTCTCTCTCTCCTGCTCTGCCGTGGTAAGATGTGCTTGCTTTCCCTTTGCCTTCCACCATGATCGTATGTTTTCCGAAGCCTCTCAGCCATGTTTCCTATACAACCTGAGAACTGTGAGTCAATTAAACCTCCTGTCTTCATGAATTACTGGGGTAGCTCTTCATAGCAGTGTGAGAACAGACTGATACATTAGGAAAGCCACAAAGCTGGGTACAGTGGCTCACATCTGTAATCCTAGAACTTTGGGAAGCTGAAGTAGGAGGATTACTTGAGCCCAGGGGTTTGAAAAGCTACCAGGGTAATGCATTTTACTAATTTTTTTTTTTTTGTGGGGTGGGGGACGTTTTGCTCTGTCTTCCAGGCTGGAGTGCAGTGGCACAATCATGGCTCACTGCAGCCTTGACCTCCTAGGATCAGGCAGTCCTCCCACATCAGCCTCCCAAGTAACTAGGATTAGAAGCATGTGCCACCACACCTAGCTATTTAAAAAATTTTTTTTGTAGAGATGGAGTCTCACTATGTTGCTTAGGCTGGTTTTAACTCCTGGGCTCAAGCAATCCTCCCACCTCAACCTCCCAAAGTGCTGGGATTACAGATGTGAGCTGTGTAATTCTAGCACTTTGGAATTCCAAAGCACTTTGGAGTTCCAGAGTGCTGGAATTACCCAGCCCATTTTACTAATAAATTTAAAGGGTGAGGGGATGATAACTCAATAGATACTGAAAAATCTCTAATCCTAATACAATTTCCCAGAAAGATAGAAATAAAGAAAAAATCCTTTAACTATAGTGTATTTATGAGAGATCTTAAGCATGCATGGATTATACTTAATGTTAAAACATTAGAAATATTTATATTGTAGCTAAGCACAAGACAAGAATATTCACTATAACTGGTAATAGTCTACGTTGGAGAGAAGTCTTGCTCAATTCAATAAATTAAAAAAGTACATTATATAAAGTATATATTTTATAATATTGTTTATATTATACAATGTGTAATAATTTACATGTTTCTATTTTTTTTTTTTTTGGAGACAGAGTCTCGCTCTCTTGCCCAAGCTGGAGTGCAATGGCACCATCTTGGCTCACTGCAACCTCTGCCTACTGAGTTCAAGCAATTCTCCTGCTTCGGCCCCCTGAGTAGTTGAGTAGCTGGGACTACAGGCACATGCCACCATGCCCGGATAATTTTTTTTGTACTTTTAGTAGAGACAGAGTTTCACCATATAGGCCAAGCTAGTCTCAAACTCTTGACCTCAGGTGATCTGCCCGCGTTGGCCTCCCAAAGTGCTGGGGTTCCAGGCAAAGTGCTGGGATTACAGGCATGAGCCACTGCACCCAGCTACATGTTTCTATTACTTATATAAGAAATAGAAATATTATGTAAATATATATTAAATAGCAATATATATTAGAGATTTATATGTTATATATATAATGTGACTATACTTATATAATATCATTGATGCAAAAAGGATAGAGCAATGAGACTCTAATGGAATCTAGAAATATATTCATGATTATATGAAACTTTAAAATGTAATAAAGGTGGCATTCCAGTTTACTTGAGGAATGACTTCCTCAACCAGGCAGAACTCCTGCAATCTAAGAAGGAAAAAACCTGAAGGATTTGACGCTAAAAAACTCAATGAGACAAACAAACAAAAAAAACTGGTTGTGATAAAAGGTAAATTTAAAAGACAAGCAGTAAAGTAGAATGAATATGTATATGTGTGTATAAAAAAGAATTATCCTAATATCCAAAACCATCTTCATGTTAATAATAAAATTAAACTAATAAAGAGAAGGGCGAAGAATTTGAAACACTGACGCATGCACTTCTGAAATGATTTTAACTCCATTATGAATACTGGGGAAATCAAATTAATAAAAATGTTTTCTCCCATAATTTAAAAAAAGTGAAAAAAAATTAATAGTATACAGGTTTGGTGAAACTGGGGAAATGGTAACTCTGAATATACTGTTTGTAGAAATACACATTAGTTAAGACTCTGGTTAATCTATCAGATTTTTAAAATGAGTTTAATTCTTGAACCAAATTTCAACTTCTATGCACATGAGTATTGACTTATGTACTGGTGTAACCAAGTGCCCAATTTTGAAAGTTTTATCCTTTTTCCTTCTTTTTCTTTGTGTTCACTTAACCACTAGGCACCTCCTCACATTGGTAGCATATCTGATTATACGTTTGCTAAAAAGTTCCAGAGGTTAAATCTTGAAACAATGCAAGCACCTGTGGAAATCTCCCACACCAGGAGATTGCTTCAAGGCTACAGTTAATTTACAACCCAGCTGAGCCTAGGGTGATGCCAGCCCATTCACCGGATGGGACAATAACTCAGGACAAGTCATCGAACCAAGTCACAACATAGACCTGCACTGCCTTGTCCCCTGCATATCCTCCCCTTCTCAAACTTCCTCTTTTCAAAATTCTGGCACTGAGCTTGGAAATTTAAAGTGGTTCCATGAAGGCAAGAGCCTGGACCGTTTTCCCCATTACTAGGTTTGGTTCGTAATAATGTTATTCTCCTTCTATGAATTGCTAATTGCTAATTGGTTGTCAAGTGGTGAGCGGCTGAACCTGCATTTGGTAACGCTGGGATATACAGTGCAACAGAACTTATAATCAGGAGTAGTTAAGACTGCTTAAATGTAAATCAATAATAAAATGATTAAATGGAAGTTTTATTTATTTATTTTAGAGACAAGGTCTCGCTCTGTTTACCAAGCTAGAGTACAGTGGCACAATCATAGCTCACTGTGGCTTCAATCTCTGGGCTCAAGGAATCTTCTTGCCTCAGCCTTCTGAGGTGCCAGGATTACTGATGTGCCCCACTATATCCAGCTATTTTTTTTTAATTTCATAGAGATGGGGTCTTACTATGTTGCCCAGGCTAGTGTCAAACTCCAAGCCTTAAGAACTCAGCTCCTTCCACCTCAGCCTCCCGAAGTGCTGGTATTACAGGTGTGAGCTACCCCATCCAGCAAATGGAAACTTTACATAATAGATGTTCTGCTGCAGTTAAAAAGAATTAGGAAATATTTATACAACATATTCCTAAGTGAGAATAAAATAATACTTCAGAACAGTGTGAACAGCATAATTTTATTTATAAAAAATCTATACATATTTCTGTGTGTAAATATATACACTAAAGTACGAACAAAATTTCCATTAATTACCATTTGGGGAGGTTCAATGAAAGAGGTGGAGTGAGAGGAGGGCAACACAGAAAGTGAAATGTGGTATTTACTTTGTAACCTATATAGTTCTGTATTATTTGAATTTTTAAAAAAACCTATAGCCTATACAATTTTTAAAACAATTACAAGATTCAGTATTGACCTTCTCTCTGGTTTAGGGGTATTCCTGCACAAAAAATTCTATTTGTTCATGAATAATTCATATAGCATTCAATGTAGCCATTTTAAGGAAAGCTTGATTGATTATTAGGAATTAAATATACATATCAAATAGTTTTGCAGGAATAAAAGTAGCATAAAATGTTAGCTATTTTTATTATAATAAATATGTATGCACGATATGCAGACAGTGGTTTCACTCCTAGTAGATATACAGTTCTAACAAAGCTATTCGCTTAAATGTAAATACAATTCTTTCAGAAAGTGAAGACTTGGGGTAAGATGTTAGAGCATTTCTGTTTATTTGTTTTATTAGAATCTTAAAGTTCTTGAAAATTAGAGGAGAAAAAAGAGGTTCAAAAGTGTTGACAGAGGCCGGGTGCAGTGGTTCACGCCTGTAATCCCAGCACTTTGGGAAGCCAAGGTGGGTGGATCACGAGGTCAGGAGATCGAGACCATCCTGGCTAACACGGTGAAACCTTGTCTCTACTAAAAATACAAAAAATTAGCCGGGCATGGGGGCGAGTGTCTGTAGTCCCAGCTACTCAGGAGCTGAGGCAGGAGAATGGCATGAACCCCAGAGGCAGAGCTTGCAGTGAGCCGAGATCACACCACTGTGCTCCAGCCTGGGCAACAGAGTGAGACTCCATCTCAAAAAAAAAAAAAAAAAAAAAAAAGTGTTGACAGAAAGAAATAAAAGACTGTAAAATATTTAGAGAACTTTATTCTGAGCCAATACGAGTGACCGTGGCCTGGGGGACAGTCTCAGGAGGTCCTGAGAAAGTGTGCCAAAGATGGTCAAGTTACAGTTTGGTTTTATACATTTTAGGGAGACAGAAATTATACAGAAAGACATAAATCAATACATGTTTAAGGTATACATTGGTTCACCCCAGAAAGATGGGACATCTTCAAAGGGAGTGTTGTGGGGGGTGGGGTGTCTTACTGGTCACAGGTGAATTCAAAGATTTTTTTGATTGGCCACTGGTTGGAAGAGTTAAGCTTTGTCTAAAGACCTAAAGTCAGTAGAAAGAAATGCCTGACTTAAGATAAGGGAGATTGTGGAAGCCAGGGTTCTCGTTATGTAGATGAAGCTTCCAGATAGCAGGCTTCAGAAACAATGGGTGGTAAATGTCTTTTTTTCTGACCTTAAAAGATGCTAAACTCTTAGTTAATATCTTTTAGATCCAGGAAAGGATTACCTTCGTTAATGAAGATTCTCTACAGATGCACCATTTCCCCCGCTAAAGATGGTTTTGCATGGCCATTTTAAAATATGTCGGAGAAATATATTTTGGAGTAAAATATTTTTATTTCCTTCAGCATCTGCCATCTGTAATGTGATGCTATACCAGAGTCAGGTTGAAATTTGGTATCTTATTGCCAAAGAGTCTTTTTTGTCAGTCTTAGACCCTCTATTTTAATGTCAGTGGTGGTCAGTTGTGCCTAAATTCCAAAAGGGAGGGAGTGTATCAGGGTGTGTCTGGCCACCCTTCCTGTCAAGGCTGGGAATTTAGTTTTTCAGGTTTCCTTCGGCCCACAGCAGGTCCATTCAGTTGGTTGTGGGGGACTTAGGATTTTATTTTTGGTTTACAGAAGATTAGTACAGGAGCAGTTCCTTGAATGTTTCATATTCTGCTAGCTCCAAAAATCCACCAGAAGGAACAAATTCCCTTCACTTACTGGCTGTTTTCATCAGGTTAGGAATAAGAAGCTCCAATAAGTTCTGTTCAAGGAATTGTTGCTACTGGAATTCCCGTTGTGTTTTTACTACTTGGTGGAAGCAGGTGTTCGTCATGTGAATAGGAATGGTGGCTCTTGTTTTTTGACACCATTAACTAATGTCCCAGAAAGTCAAGGTTTTCACTTGAAAGAAAATGCAACTTAAATTGGAGAATGGTAATACCCAGTGAAGCTGTTGAGAACTTTCCAAGTTACATGGAAAAAGAGGTAAAGGACTTTAAAAAAAGGTACTGTGATATATACCCTGAGGGAAGCTGTGATAGGTCATTTGATGTTAGGTGAAGGCAAAACGTTTCTTTTTTTATGATTGGAGAAAACAAACAGATGAAACATGTGCATGAATTATATTTTCACTATTCACTGCTGATGGATTCAACTTCATGTTGATTCCACTTATGAAGCCTAAACCAATTTTCCCTTTTGTGACAAGAGCTCTGCCAGTGTGCAGTGGCTCTAATAGCTCTTGGGGAGATAGATTAGTGTGTAGAATGCAAAATGAGGCCATAATGTTGACTCAGGAAGACCTAAATTTTCAACATTTTGAAATTTCAGCATCTGTGAAAATTGAAGCCAGAGAGGCAGCACTGACTTCTTTTTTTTCTTTTCTTTTCTTTTTTTTTTTTTTGAGACAGGATCTCACTCTGTTGCCCAGGCTAGAGTGTATGATGCTCATTACAGACTCAACCTCCCGGGCTCAAGTGATCCTCCCACCTCAGCCTCCCCAGTAGCTGGGACCACAGGTGCAAGCCACCACAACCAACTAATTTTTCTATTTTTTGTGGAGACAAGGTTTTGCCATGTTGCCCAGGCTGGTTTCGAATTCCTCAGCTCAAGTGACCTACCTGCCTTGGCTTCCCAAAGTGCTGGGACTACAGAGCATTGACTTACTGTAAAATGCTGTTAGAAGGAAGTCCATTAAGGAAAAGCCTCAACAGAATAGAAGAAAGTGAAAGCTTAGCAAGCAGAAACACATGTCTAGGTAATTTTATTAAATGTGGGATTTCAGGTGAGGAGTATGTGTGTAGTACACACTCAGAGACATATCATGGCTGTAAGATCAATGATAGCCATAAGGCCCACTAAGCATCTTGAAGAGCCTATAATACATGTCGCTTAGCAGTGTCATACAATCTGACTTGGGGGTTTCTAACCCTGGCATGGGAATTTCCAGGAGACAAGGCCACCTCAGCACAGATGTAACTTTTATAAACCTTAAAACAATACTTACCTTTACAAGAATAGTCTAAACTCCCTTTATGAAAGAAACACCTGGTAACTGACTTGCACTGAATACAGGTACAGGAGAGGGAAAAGGATCCCCCAAACCATGAGAACTGTCGCTGGATGGAGACTCTCCAGGTCAGTCGGTCATCTGACCCCATGATGGTACCTGGCTGTCCCTGGCTCATGTCACCGGCCAGCTCCTGCTATCCATCTTTTAAGTGTGCTACCAAGAATAAACCACTTGATACTATGAGCCGAGATCACGCCATTGCACTGCAGCCTGGGCAATGAGACTGAGACTCCATCTCAAAAAAATAAAATAAAATAAAATAAAAAATAAACCACCTGAGCATCACATGTGCTCTAAGACTCATCTTTGGTTCAAATCGAACTGAATGGAAGAAGTCACCCCTGGGGAAGTGAGTTTACTAGGATCACTCGGAACCTCTGAACATGACAGTCTGAAACAAACAAACAGAGAATCAGATGAGGAAACTGAGAACAAGGGAGGTAAAAAAAAAAAAAAAAAAAAAAAAAAAATTAGCTCTTCCTTCATTGCTGATACTTCAAGGGCAACTTTCTGGTACTCAGCACAGAAGTCTTTTTGCTACATCCAGTCCTTCTTTAGCATAAAGAGAGCACCTTCTCAAACGGGGCACTCAAGCAGGTCAGCAAGGGAATCTCTAAGAATGGAAACATGATGAGCAGTAAGGAGCATGGTAATACAATATGTTGATCAGCATGAGTGGTGAAAGTAGATTTAGGGATGGAGCATGGATGGAAGCTTCTTTTCTGGACCTGGGTGAAATATAATTTTGAAAGCCATATCAACTAATATCAAGATAAAATCAGAATATTAAATAAATCGAGATGCAAATACTTATGACAGATTCTACATCTTGCAAAAAAAATTCTTATAGAGAACAGTGGCTATTTAAATAATTTTCTGTGTTCCTGTGTAGGTAGTTTGATTGTAAGGAAGCATTACAAATATCCCTGGCCTATGTTAAATGTACATTTGGGCTCAGAATATATTTGCCATCCCTTTTTGACAATCTTTGCTTTTCATTAATGGGCACAGAGAGATGGCTATTAAGTAGCATGGAAAAAAAAAAACCACACTTCTTCCACTTTAATTTTTATGGAAGTTGTTTGAACCTAATTATGTAGCTAATTCATTAATGAATTCAATATGCATTTATTGAGTGCCTATTTTGTACCAGATACTGTGCTGGGGAAGGAGTGGTAAATAAGGCAATAATAGTCCCTTGTCATTATAGAGTTTTCAGTCTGGTGGAATTTAGTATAATAGTACAATGTCTCCTTATGAGAATTTTTTAGATAATTACTTGTACTGTATATAAAATAAATACATAGTGTTAATGGAAAATACAGGAAAAGATAAAAATATTCAAGGCATATGAAAATATTACATCTCTTAATACCATCTCTTGGAGATAACCGTTGCAAAAGTTTTGACGTATTACTTTCAAATTATTTTTTTTGAGAACATGGAGATCTATACATTGAGACACATATACATTTATCTATCTTTCTATCTGTTCATCATCTAACCACCCATTTCTCAACACACATATGCAGACACACACAGGACACACACAGACACAACCATTTTGTTAAATGCATAAAATTAAAAGAATACAAAGAATATTCTTGGCTAGCTCGATGCCTTAATGTACCTTCTCTATTATAATTATAGATTCCTTTTTGAAAAATAATGTTCCCTTTCAGGTCCCAAAAGTCCAGTCATGTCTAAATCAAAACTTCAATTTCTCATTCAAACCAAAGCTTCTCTCATCCACTCTACCTATTTTGACCCATTATGGCTCAAAGATGTCTATGAAAGGAGTCAAACTCTAACATGTTTGAAGAGATTTATTCTGAGCCAAATATGAGGACCATAACCCATGACACAGCCCCAGGAGATCCTGAGAACATGTGCCCAAGGTGGTTGGACTGCAGCTTGGTTTTAGGGAGACATAAGACATCAATCAATACATGTTACATGTCCATTGGTCGATCCAGAAAAGTGGAACACTTTGAAGGGGAGTGGGGTTAGAGTGGTTCCAGGTCATAGGTGGATTCAAAGATTTTCTGATTGGCAATTGGTGGAAGAGTTAAGTTGTTATCTGAAGACTGGGAATCACTAGAAAGGTGTGTCTGGGTTAATATAAGGGATTGTGGGGACCAAAGTTTTTGTCATGCAGAGGAAGCTTCCAGGTAGCAGGCTTCAGACAGAATAGATTGTAAATATTTCTCATCAGACTTAAAAATAGTGCCAGACTCTTAGTTAATTCTCTCCTGAATCAGGAAAAAGATCTGCAAAGGGAAGACAATTCTCTACAGAATGCAGATTTTTTCCCCACAAGAGACAGCTTTGCAGGGTCATTTCAAAATGTGTCAAAGAAATATATTTTGAGGTAAAATACTTTGATTTCTTTCAGGGCCTGCTGTCTGTCATATTGATATCTTATTGCTATAAAGAGTCCATTTGTCAGTCTTAAGGTCTCTATTTTGTGTTAATGTGGGTCAGCTGTGCCTGAATTCCAAAGGGAGGAAGGGATAATGAGGCATGTCTGACTCCTCCTTGACATCATGGCCTGAACTATCTTTTCAGGTTAACTTTGGAAAGCCCTTGGCCTAGAGGAGGTGTCCATTCACTTGGCTGAGGGGTTTAGAATTTTATTTTTTGTTTACAAGGACCTAGAATGAGGAAGGGGAGCATGACTTCATCCATCTACTCTTCTCATCCTGTGCATCTTAGGATTCAAGCAAGGGAAGGGAGATTCGAGGAAAAGAGACAAAATCTAAGATGTCTAGTACTATTTTAATTCTGTCTTGACTAATACTGGTTGTTAGCCATATTCTCCATTTTGGAAGGTGTCCAAATATTGATACTGATTCGGATGGAATTCTGTTTCTTTAGAACCATTCTGCAACTGCATGTGTGTACGCACACACTTTTGCATGCACACATGCAGACAGACACACATTTTTAGCTTCTGTTCTAATTGTTCCCTAATACAGACCTCTCTCTGGCTGACTTCTTAAAATGTCCTTCCTCTCTGCACCAAAAGCAGCTTATCAGAACCCTCAACTGCCTTGTACTGTCTCTCTTGGGTGCGGAGAATCCACAGTACCAAGTAGCCCTCAGGAATCTCAGGCTTTCTTGCCTTGCTAAATTATTGAAGTACAGGCTATGCCCCATGACTATCCTTTGACCTTACTTTGCTAACTCAGGTGACTCCAAACCATTAACTGCTTTGTTTTCTGATTGGAAATCAGGCTCCAGTCACCTCAGATTCCAAGAGAAACACATCAAGCTCTGTCATGAACTTTCACTTTATTTCAGTCCTATGGCAACAATGGGGCCTACCATTCCACAGGGTTGGGCCTCCGAGGGATGCCTGTCTCCCCATCTTGTGGACATCCTGCCTCCCTATGTGTGTTTCTTTTTGGAGCATTTAAGGAAGGGCTTGAGGGGAGAGAAAATGCTATTGTACTCCCTTTAAAGTTGACTACTTTTCTCTCTTAAAGGTGCTCTTTAATCGACTTTTGAACTTTAGACTTCGCTTAAGTAGGTTAGAGGTGGTGGGAGTTGATAACTGCTGGACCAGTTCTGCTCTCTTCTCAGAATCCTTCATGAATAGGTCTAACATCTCTCTTTAGAATACGGGTTATTTATAACCCATTGTTCTCAGTTTTGGGGTTTCAGCCAAAATTCTAAGACAACAGGAAGAGTTCTATTCAAATTCCTGTTTGTATGTATATTTATATATGTATATATATATACACACAAAGTTGATTTCACATTGCTTATCATGTAATTTTTAACCCTTTAATACTCATAATTTTATCATGAGCACTTAATCGTATCATTGCATCTTTTTGAAAATGTCATATTAAATCTTTAGTTACACATTATTTTATTACATAAAAGTATCATTATTTCTCCTTTTGCTTGCTTAAAATATTCATTTTAAAAATTTGATTGTAATGGTAATACACACTCATTACAGATATTTGGAAAAATACAGAAAAGTGCAAAGAAGATAATGACAATAATTTGTAATCCTTTGAAAAATAGCTACTTGAATTTTGGTATGTTTCCTTCTGGGTTTTCTCCTCCTCAATAAATATAGAGAAATGGATAGATGTAGATATCAAGATAGTTTAATATATATATGTAAGTGTATATATGCACATAAAGCACATTTAACCCCATTAATACTTTGTATTATCATATATCAGCATTTAAAAATAAATGAAATTCTTACTGTATATAGTTTTGTGTCCTTTTACTTTCTATTTTTATCTTTCTTCTTTTGATCTTTCTTTGGTTTTTCTTCATATCTGAGGAAATATTTTAAGAAACTAACTTTGTATTATTATAAAATAATACATATCAATTATAAAAAAGCCTAGGAGGTACAGCTTGGCAAAAAAAAATATTAACTTTTTGGTATTCGTCCAGTCTGAATCTATCAGTGTTTGGATAGAAATGAGATTACAATATTATCAACACCCAAATCTTATTAGCTAAAGAACACCAGACTTCTGCAAAGTTCTCTCTCCTATTCCTGCTCACTCTGATTATTGATAGGCATTCCTCACATTGGAACATTGATAGATTTCACTTGCACTACTCGGTCATCTATTGGTAACAACTGTCTGGTGCACGCTTGTGATGAGAGGACCTAACAAGCCATGCTCCTCTAGAAAGCCTGGCAGGTGGGGGCAATATTGGCTGCCATTATCTTTTAGGACCCAGAACCACTAATTTTACCCAGCTGGGAGCCTGATCCAGTTTGTTTTACCAAGCTCCTTCTCTCTTTAGGGTTCTCTCAGGGATCCATACTGTTTCCCTGAAATCTGGACTTTGCATTATCACCCTTTCACCTCCTATAGTCTGAGAGTTATATCTGTACATGTGTGCAACCCAATTGTAGACACGGTTCACAATATACTCCTTCCCAGAGGTGACTCCACTCTGTGGTAATTCACCAGAAGTTAAGAGAGGGGTTGGCACAGACAGTACTTTGTTACACACACAAACACCCACACCTACTTATAGTTATGGGATAATTTTTATAATACATATAATATTTATACAATGTATTTTTCTGGAAGTGTTTACTATAAAAAATCTTATATCTTTAAGTATTTTTATATGTATACATATGTGTATATGGTGGTTTTACAGATATATCCACAGATCCTTCTATACTCCTCCACCTGAGAGGTGAAGCTTAATTATCCTTCCCTTGAATATGGGCTGGACTTAGTGGCTTGCTTCTAGTAATAGGATGTCACTTCTAATATTAGATAATAAAAGGCTGTCCTTGTATCTTAAGCATGTCCTCTCTCTCTTTCTCTCTCTCTCCTCTCTGGGGAAAGGAAGATTGTAAACAGTCCTAGGGAAAGGTCCATATGGTGAAGAAATGAAGTCTTTTGTAATTTTCCTGGGTGTGGAAGAGGTTCCCTCAGCTTCAGTCACATCTCCAGGGACTGTATCCTTGACCAACAACTTGACTGTAATTTCATAAGAAACCGTGTACCAGATACACCCAGCCAAGCTATTCCCAGATTCTTGACTCAAAGCAACTGGGAGAGAAGAAATATTTGTTGTTTTAAGCTGCTTAGCTTTAGAATAACTTGTTTTACAGTAACGGATAACTAATATAGGATAAATAAATGATAGATATGTAAGTTATAAAGAAGGTATCAATTACAAATCTATGTCCTTCTACTCAACTTGTAACAAGCTTTGCCATTCAGTATATTATGAACACTTTTTTATTTCATTAAATTTATGCTGTAACGTTCTTTTAAAATTAGTACTAGTATTCTATGGTATAAATATAATAAAGTTCACTGGACCCCAATACTATATTTTGGATGCTCGATCAACTTATAATTATTGTTCTTATTAACAGTACTGTGATGAACATTAATAACTGTATAGGCAGTATTTTTAGTTGTAAGCAACAGAAACATTTTCTAGCTGATTTAAATAGGAAAAGAATTTATTAAAATGTATTCGATAGAAAATTACCTCAAATTAAAAAGTGAAAACCCTGAAAAACAAGAGAAAATATATTAGAAAATGGGAAAAAAGTACTATATGGCTCTATGGGGTCTAAACAGCTGTGGAAAGCATCAAAATAATGTTGTAGAATCTCTCCAAAGAGGAAAACAAATCCACCTCCAACCCTTAAATGCTGATCCCGCACCACCAACACTCAGTGGTCGTAGCAGCACCACTGCTGCAATTGCCCCAGGAACTATTCTTGTTTAAGAGACCATGATTGCCAGAGAGGATTCTCTTGGTCCTGTTCCTTTCTGATAGTACCTCCTGAGTTTGGGGTTGGTGAGTATGACTGGTGGAGCCTTCGTCACAGGCTCATGCCCTGCAAGGGAGAAGGGAAAAGCGAGAACTTGGCAGTTTTCATTTCTATAGTGAGAGATAGGTTGTGTCCTCACTGAGAAGGCTGTTTGGATACTGAGAAGTGAAGAAGAGTGCCAAATGTCTGCTGAAATCCATGTTGGCATGTGCAACATCAACTCAAACCATTTTTTCAATAATTAAAAAAAATTCTTCGTGCAAAGTAATGCAACTAACCTGCATGTATCCAAAATGCATTTGCCTCCTCCCTCTAAGGGGAGCAACACAAAATCTTATTCATCACTACATCCTGACAAACTCATTTTTCTTCTAGTTAATTTGTAATCCGTTTTAATCCTATGGGCCAAATTGAAACGTTGTTCAGCACCAGCATGTCCTACATAAAATAGTAAGAAAAAAGGATTGGAAAGAAGAGAGAAGTTAACCATATAATCACAAGAAAGGAAGAAAATACAAGTTGTAGCAATCCTATTTTCCGTAACTGGTCATGAAGCTGAAGTTACTAAGTATAACTTTTCTGCTCTATTATTCCTTTCATGTATCTATTTTTTCTATTCAGCTGCCACCTCAGCTCTTCAAGATTCTTTACCTGATGGAGTGTCCCAAACGTTCATTCTTGACGAATCTTAACCTTTGGTTGTCTTTTCTACACAGATGCTGTGGTCTCCCAGTTAATTTTATCAATGAACATGTTAGTACCCAGAAGCATCTCAGGGCATTCTTTGAGTTCCATCCATATTTCTTACTTTCCTAATTGCATAGCAGTACTTCTAATTTCTTTTGACAGTCAGGATCAATCTCAAAAGTCAACACCAACATTCCCTTTATCCCCTATTCACTTAGATGTATAAAGAACCTGAACTGGCCAGGTGGCATTGCCCACTTACAATTCCAAGTTCCACCGTTGTATTAAATATCTCTGATATAAGCATTCCTGCCTTGGCTACCAAGACAACAAAACCCATCGCACCCAGAGTTTCATAAATGGAAAGCTGGAAGTTTTTAGTGCCTGTATTTTGGGTAGAACCTTCTGTAATCCAGGATTTGCCCCTTTTCAGTCAATTGATTGTAGGTAGCTCTTCATGATACCTTAGGTAAGAATGGAGGAAGGGATGGTAATGAGCCTCCAAACTTAACTTGTGCCTTCAGAACCTAATCAAGTTCAGTTCTGTGTGCTCATTTCTATTTGAAAAGGGAACCCCTGGGGCACACCTGACTTTACAGACAAGTGGATTATATTATCAAATTTATAATGTGGAGTTCCATTGTCCATGATCACGTTTTCTTGTAAACAGGTACCTGGGAGAAGCCAGGATCCGTTATTCGAAATAAGCATGACACTTGAGAAAGTGGTAAAGATTCTGCTCACAAAGATTTATGGTTTCTGCTGTGATTCTCCTATCGGAGCTGGCTGTCAACCATTGGAATATCACTGGGTTTTCTGGGCAGAAGGCAAAGTAGTGGAGCTGGTTCTAGTACAGCCTGATCAGCTGAAGCGCCTTCTCTTCCTCTGGGACCTTACTCAATACTGGCACCTGTTAGCATGTCTCATAAATGCTCAGATGGTATATGCAAAATAGTTTTATTTTCTCTCCTGAAACTAAAATAGTCAAGTGTTGTGCCCTTCTGTAGTGGGCACAAATTATTCCACCTTGTCATTCCCTTTGTATGAGAGAGACTAAGTCCCCCTAAAAATATATTTTAAAGAAGTTAATATGAGGCTTCTATTTTTTTTGGTTTTATCTCCAATCTTCTGCTGGATATAAATTTTACCCAGGTATGTTTTACCTAAGGCTTCTACTATTTTCCATTCTGTACAGTTTATAGTTATATTATTAATAGAATGAACCAGAACAATGTTTGTAGGATGTTGAGAGAATCTACCTCTCTAGAGGTAATTCAGCTTACCTGTTATCAAAACTCATAAGAAGTGAACTTGCCCAAATGTAGGAAATCTCAAGAGAGTGACTCATGTCTGTTATAATAATGAACAATTCTGCTTAGGTCTGAACTTACAATCAGGGAGAAGTAACAACTCAAAGCACTTACTGGTTTGAAGGAAACTGAGCCATACGAGTACAGGCATATGTCAGGGATATTGCAGGTTCGGCCCCAAACCACCACAAGGAAGTGAATATCACAATAAAGCGAGTCATATAAATATTTTGGTTTCTCAGTGCCTATAAAAGTTATGTTTACACCAAACTATAGTCTATGAAGTATGTGATAGCATTATGTCTAAAAAATGTACAAACCTTAAATAAAAATACTTCATTGCTTAAAAATACCAATGATTATCTAGCCTTCAGCAAGTTGTAATCTTTTTGCTGGTGTAGAGTTTTGCCTTGAGGTTGATCGACGGCTGCTAGCTGATCAGGGTGGTAATTACTGATAATGGCGGTGATGGGGGTGGTTGTAGCAATTTCTTCAGATAAGGCAACAGTGAAGTTTGCTGCATTGATTGACTCTTCCTGTCCGGAAAGATTTCTCTGTAACATGTGATGCTGTTTGATAACATCTTACTCTCATAAAACTTCTTTCAAAATTGGAGTCAATCCTCTCAAACCCTGCCACTTCTGCATCAACTAAGTTTATGTAATATTAAATCCTTTGTCATCATTTCAGCAGTGTTCACAGCATCTTCACCAGGAGTAGATTCATTCTCAAGAAACTACTTTCTTTGCTCATCCGAAAAGAAAACTCCTCAGCTGTTCAAGTTTTATCATGATATTGCAGCAATTCATTCACATCTTCGGGCCCCACTTCTAATTCTAGCTCTGTTGCTATTTCCACCCCATCTGCAGTGACTTCCTTCACTAAATTCTTGAACCCCTCAAAGTCATCCGCAAGAGTTGGAATCAACTTCTTATAAACTCCCATTAATGTTGATATTTTGACTTCTTCCCATGCATCACGAATATTTTTCATGGCATCTAGAATGATGAATCTTTTCCAGAGGGTTTTCAATTTACTTTGCCCTGATCCATCAGAGAATCACTTTCCATGGCAGCTCTAGCCTTACAAAATGTATTTCTTAAATAATAAAACTTGAAAGTCAAAATTACTCCTTGATCCATGGGATGCAGAATGAATGTTATGTTAGCAGGCATGAATATAACATGAATCTGCTTTTATATCTCTGTCAGAGCTCTTGGGTAACTGGATGCATGGTCAATGAACAGTAATATTTTGAAATGAATCTTTTTTTCCTGAGCAGTAGGTCTCCATAGTGGGTTTAAAATATTCAGTAAACCATACTTTAAACAGACGTGCTGTCATATAGGCTTTGTTATTCCATTTCTAGAGCACAGGCAGAATAGATTCAGCATCATTCTTAAGGGCCTTAGGATTTTCAGGATGATAAATGAACATTGGCTACAACTTCAAGACATCAGCTGCATTAGCCTCTAACAAGAGAGTCAGCCTGTCCTTTGATGCTTTGGAGCTAGGCATTGACTTCTCTTCTCTAGCTAGGAAAAGTCCTACATGGCATCTTTTTCCAATACAAGGCCGTTTTGTGTACACAGAAAATCCGTTGTTTAGTGTAGCCACCTTCATCAGTTATCTTAGCTAGAGCTTCTAGTTAACTTGCTTCACCTTGCACCGTTATGTTACGGAGACTTCTTTGTTTAAACCTCATGAATCGACCTCTGCTAGCTTCAAACTTTTCTTCTGTAGCTTCCTCCCTCTCTCAGACTTTATTGAACCTAAAAGAGTTAGGACCTTACTTTGGATTAGGCTTTGGCTTAAGAGAGTGTTGTGGCTAGTTTGATCTTCTATACAGACCAGACTTTCTCCATATCAGCAGTAATGGTGTTTCACTTTCTGATCATTCATACATTCACTGGAGTAGCACTTTAACGTCCTTCAAGAACTTTTCCTCTGCATACAAATCTTGGCTAACTGGTGCAAGAGGCCTAGCTTTTGCCCTATTTCAGCTTTCTACATGCCTTCTTCACTAAGCTTCATCATTTTTAGCTTTTGTTTTAAACTGAGAGATGTGGGACTTCTTTCACTTCAGCACTTGGAGGCCATTGTAGGGTTATTAAGTGGCCTTATTTCAATATTTTTGTGTCTCAAGGAATAGGAAGGCCCGAGGAGAAGAAGAGAGATGAGAGAATGGACAGTTGGTGGAGTGGTCAGAGCACACACAACATTTATCAATTAAGTTTGCCATCTTATGTGGATGTGAATTACAATAGTAATGTCAAAGATCACTGATCTCAGATCACTATACTAGATATAATAATAATGAAAAAATTGAAAATATTATGAGAATTACCAAAATGTTACACAAACACAAAGTGAGGACATGCTGTTGGAAAAATGGTGCCAAAAGACTTGCTTGACAAAGGGTTGCGATAAACCTTCAACTTGTAAAAAATACAGTATCTGCAAAGTACGATAAAGCAAAGTGCAATAAAATGAGGTATGCCCATATATTTGACAAGCAGGTTCATAAAAAAGAGATCCACTAATTAAGTGCACCAGTCAAATACAAAACCCAGCATACTTCTCCTCACCTTGAACCTACGGATAAGGCACCCTTCAAAGCTTATAGTGTTGTTTTGTTATTGAAAGCTGCAAATGTTCTCTTTGCAGACAGATTCAAACTTTTTGAATAATACTAGGCTTCCATAGTCATTTGTCCTGGGGAAGATGTGGATACATGGACTTAAACCAGGATGGGCAAGAGACACCTATTACATTGAACTCATCATGTTTTTGATCTTCATTAATGATGGAAAGGGGTCACAGTTCCAACATAGTTAATTTCTTCTTTGGGCAAAGGTAAGAAAAGGGTACCAGATTGGTCAGTTTGTCCATCCTTTTAAAAGACTCCCTCTTTATTATTTTTTTTAAATTAAGCAAATCCACCATCCTTTTTAAAAATTTGCCCAACACAGTCATTTGGTGTTTCATTGTCTTCCTTCATACGGATTTTTCTGGCTGAAGGCATTCCAAGGGTAATTACACAGTACGATTTTGAACACAACATGATTTGAATGTAAGGAGCTCAAGATCAGGGCTCTGGCAGGCTCAGTGTCTGGTGAGGGCACTCTTCCTATTTTGCAGGCAGCTGTCTTCTTATTGTATCCTCATGTTGAGCTTCTTACAGTGGCATTCGTGTCTCTTCTTCTTGTCTTTTTTTTTTTTTTTTTTTTTCTGAGGCAGGGTCTTGCTCTGTCACCCCGGCTGGAGTGCAGTGGAGTGATCATAGCTCACTGCAGCCTCAATCTCCTGGGCTCAAGCAATCCTCTCACCTCAGCCTGCCAAGTAGCTGGGATTACAGGTGCATACCAACATGCCCAGCTAATTTTTAAAAGTTTTTGTAGAGATGGGGTCTCCCTATGTTGCCCAGGCTGGGTCTCAAATTCTTGGGCTTAAGTAATCCTCTTGCCTCAGCTTCCCAAACTGTTGTGATTAGAGGCATAAGCCATCATGGTCCACCTCATGTCTCTTCTTTTAAGGGCACTAATCCCATTCATGAGGGCTCCACCCTCATGACCTACTTCCCACAGGTCCCACCTCCAAATACCATTACATTGGACATTAGACTTCAACATATGAATTTTAGGGGGAACACAAATATTTGGTGATAGCATTAATAAACAGTAAATATCACTACAGGGCACTGGTATTTCAAGTTCTAAAGAGTATCTAATGGGTGAGTGTTAGATCGCTTTATATTATTTTTATAGATATGTACCTGTGCATTTCCATGATTGTTTCAGGATAAATTGTTACACATGAAATTGCTGGGTCTAAGTAGGCACATATTCGTAAGGAGCTGGAGCAAAGTTGTTACCCAGAAAAAGATGAATTTATTTATGATTTTACAACAATGTATAAAAAGCCAATTTCTTCACACCTTTGCTAAACTTAGGTATTACAAATAAATACAATCTTTGCCAATTTGTTAGGTGAAAGACATTATTTCCTTATTTTCTAAATGTATATTTCATTAATAGTGAAATCACATGCTTTTATAGGTTTCTTATAATAATTTTTGCCATTTTTAAATTGAAATTTTTGTCTTTTTGTCTTTGTATTGATTTCTAAGAACTTTTGAATATTAAACATCTACTTGGCATTTATGTTTAAAATGTTTTTTCAGTTTTTAATATAGCTTTAGTTACAAAAACTATGTTTTAAATATATGTATAATATATATACATATCCATATTTTCCTTAATTTTTTTTGCCTGGATGAGTTGATGGCATGCCTAGAAAACTTGTATCTATGCTAAATTTATGTAAATGTTCCCCTATAATAATAAACATCTTGTTTTATTACTTTAATATAAATTCTTAGCCAATCTGCAGTGTGATTGGGGATATGGTTTGAGGATAGCAATTCAATTCTTCACCCAAATAATAGGTTGCTTTCCCCAATTCCATTTATTAAATGAATTGTTTTTTCTCCACTACTTTGAAGCATCATTTTTATCCCATACTGAATTCTTATGTGTGTTAGCATTTGGTCTGTTTGCAGACACAGACACCCTTTCCTGTTTGATTTAATTCTATGCCTCTACACTGTTTTGATCATTGAAGATTTTAAAAACATTGTATACAATATATTTAGTTCTTAATTTGACTTTTTTATTTGGTTCGTGATAATATTGTTTTTGAGCAATGCAATTTTCTAAAATAGCTCTATTTGTCAAAACTACTTAATCTGAACACTTATTTTTGGGATATAGCTATAAATTGTTTTGAATTGGTATTATATTCGCACTTCAAACATTTATTTATGGCACTTGTATTCATCTCCACAACTATATCAGGAATAGTTATTTAGTTTTAATTATGTTTAAGTAGTTTCAAGGCACTATCTTGCCCCAATAGATATCATATTCTTCATTCTAGAGGTAAAAGACTCTAGATTTTGATTCTTTTCTTAGAGGACTCACATTAGACTTAGAAGAATGTTTTATTTTGCAAAGGATCCATAAGTAATTTTCTTTATTAGGTCCTACACAGACATACACATAAACATAAATACACAGTTGTATGTATATCTAAATCTCTTGTCTATTGCTAGTATACAAATTCATATCTTAGCTGGGTATAGATTTTGGGGTGATATAAAATTTTTCCCTTAATATCTGTACATGTCACTTTTTAGTATAATTCTTAGTTTTGGTTCATTACTCCAATGGCTCTAGTATACCATTTGTCTTTTCATGGAGGAGCATGTTTTGGTGTCTTATCTATTGCCTATCTTAGATTATTATTTTGCTACACCCCTGTAAAATGACTATTTTGATACATATACAATTATTAATTGATCATTATTTTTGACATTTTCTGTCCCTGAATATACATCTGAGACTTTCCAAGTTATTTTTGAGCATATTTTTTTCTGTTTGTATACCTGTTCTTTGTTTTTGTAATGCAAAACCTACAAGAGAGTTTAGATAATTGGCATCTTTTTGTTAAAATTTCCTGCAGCACTTAGAGTGACTGCATTACCACACACTCAGTGTGCTTGCACCTCAGTTTCAAAAGATATTCTACAATTACATATATATATTTTTCTTGTTTTAATTTTTTTCCTTGGCATTTTCATTTTTGATTAATTGCATTTGGAGTTCTCTTTGCAGACTTGTGCACCTCATTGCTGATTTGATTTTTCTGTACTTTTCATTTCCTCCATACTGATTTTGATACAGATTTTAATTCTTTTTTGGAACTGCTAATTTCCCCACATGATTCCCTTCTTTCATGCAACTCAAGGCTTATCCCTGGATCTTCTGCCTCTGTACCTTTGAGATGTGCTCAGTTTTATTTCAGTTGATGTGGTATCATTTCACTTGTTTCTCTGATTTAATAGAGTGCATGCTTTCAGGAAATTTCTGATAACATGAAGTGATGCTTCCTTATACCTGTAAGTCTTCTGCCCTGTGAGTGTATCTTTTCTTTTCTTCTTTCCTGTGTAGAATCCATTGAAGTTTTCTATTATTATTATTAATTTATATTTACCCATTCTTTTTTTTTTTTTTTTTTGAGATGGAATCTTGCTCTGTCACCCACGTTGGAGTGCAGCAGTACAATCTCGGCTCATTGCAACCTCGGCCTCCTGGGTTCAAGTGATTCTCCTGTCTCAGCCTCCTGAGTAGCTAGGACTATAGGTGTGCAACACTGCACTTGGCCAATTTTTGTATTTTTAGTAGAGATGGGGTTTCACCGTGTTGGCCAGGCCGCTCTTGAATTCCTGACCTCAGGTGATTTGCCTGCCTCGGGCTTTCAGAGTCCTGGGATTACAGGAATGAGCCACTGCGCCCAGCCTTGTATTTACCCATTCTTGAATGAAAGAGATTGATTCAAGCCCAATGTTTGTCATTAAACCATTTAGTTAGTTGTGATTAGATGTCTCTTGTTAGATCTTAAGCTAGTATTTGGATGATGTGCAAATGTATTAGCCTGATTTGGGATTGTGGTAATTCAGGTAGCATCAACTCTGCTGAACTATAATCTCCTACTGTTTATACCGTGCTTAAGGAGGATGATTTTTTTCCTGAATAACTTGAGACATTTTATATTTCTTCCTGTGTTAGAAATAGTGCATATAGGCAATAATAGATACTGGGGACCACTAGAGGGAGGAGGAAGAGGAGTAGGAAAAGGGTTGAAAAACTAATTATTGGGTACTATGCATCATTACCTGGGTGACAGGATCAATGATACCCCAAACCTTAGCATCATGAAATATACCCATGTAACAAGCCTGCACATGTACTCCTTAAATCTAAAATAAAAGTTGGAATTTTAAAAAGAAAAAAAATATAAATAGTGCACCTCAATGCCCTGAACTGCTCTTAAAGTTCTTATCATCTCTGTCCCTCTTAGTGCTGGCCTTATATTCCCCTGTACCACTTAAATCTGACAATTGTTATATGTTACTGAAATTGTTGTTCATGAATAGAGGAAATGCAGGCAGGCCTGATGTGAAAGGGAGATGAACAGATTCTCTTGGGTGCTAGTGAGGACATTTGATGCGTACATGGATTAATATTCAAAATTATTATCCTGCCATGATATTTGGTGTCACTGTTGCAATTTTGCACCTCTTTCTGTGGTGTCAGAGTGGGGACAGTGTTCTCGGAAGAGAGAACATGTGTATAGGCCAATGGGTGGGAGGGCCATTGTGGGCCCGGGGGCTGGTAGAAGATTGAATGGGCTGTGTATAGATGGGTATATATAGAAGGATGGGAGGAGATGAGGCTGAGGAGAAGGTCAGGAGATTTGTCTCTGTATATACCTGACTGTGGAGTTTAACTTTATCCTGATGGATGTACTGAAATGTTTAAAGCAGGTTTGTGACATGATGGGACAGAAAGATCTCTTTGACGAGAATGTTGTTGGACTAAGGAGAGGCTCCAGGTGGGGAGACCACATAGGAAGTCATTGCAATCTTCTAGGCAAGAAAAAGATAACAGCCTGACCTAATAAATCCACATCTGTAATGTGGAGGTGCATACGGAGTCCAGAAATACTTAGGAGGAAAAATGAAAAAGACTTTGAGATTGGAATAGAGGGCAAGGGAAAGGGAAAAATTTAGGATGATTCTTACAAATTTGGTTAAAGTTACAGAGTCAATGAGTGTGATAAACTGGTTTGTCCCGGCTGGGGTATGGAGCGATAATCATGAGTTCAATTTTGGGATTTCATTAGTAATTTTGTGTAGATGATTTTCAATGTAGGCAATGATAATTTTAACTTTAGTGGAACAAAAATGTTTCCAAGGACAAAATAAGCTACATTTTTAGTGAGCATGCACTGCCGATTTACACTATTTGGGTTATGATATGCTGTTGTTAAGCGCAATGAAGAGGGAAAATTAACTACCAAGATCAGTATTTAAATCAGGGTTGAGTTGGCAGCACCCTGGAGTGAGAAGAGCTTAGCTTTGGAAGACAGGAAATTAATATCTTTGATCGGATTGTACTCATTAACAGCAGGATTGGGGCAAGGCACTTAGTCATTTGGTTCCTAGATTCCCTATTCGTAAAGGATAGATAATATCATCTCTCAATTATTTCATAGGGTCTTAAGATGTGAACTACATAGCTGATATAAAATTGCTTCCATATGCTGCTTTTATATCTGAAATGGTGAGAAACAAAATATTAGATATTTGTTGGCAACTGCAAATTTGGGGCAAAAATTTTCTGATATACTACTGTATGATATAAATAAGACTAGCCTTTTGTGCATTTAATGTCACCTTTGAGTAAAAGTATGTTTAATTCAAGTTTTTCATATAATAGTTTGGCTTCTAGAACATTGCAAGTGTAAATTCTGACACATTACAAATAAAATGAAGCTAAATGGCAGTACTTAGTGCCAGAGAGGATATTTTTTGCAATCAATTTTTTAATTAGCATTTTCCTTTATTAAAAATACAAGAAGAGAGAAAAGAAAATAGTTTTGCATTCAATATTAATATAATTTTCAACTCCTGGCTATGATTTCATCATAAATATCACAGCCAAACTTCTTACAGAACTGAATACAGAGCATTTCATTTTCTTTCAAACAAGTTCACATAATTAAGAAAGTGTTTTTTCAAATGAAATAGAATTATCTCGTTTACTCTGCTGTATTTACATATGTCTTTCATGAAGAGCTATTTGGCAGTAAATCTAGCCTGTTCTTTAAATAAGCATACCAAAATACTTCTTCAGAGTCTAAAGTTTTGCTAAGAGGAAAAAAAAATCCACACCAATTTTGCCTCTGAAAAGATATTATCACTGCTCTTTTTGTTGGGCTAGAGACAAAATATTGGAGAAAATGGAATTTTACCAAAAAACAAGCTGTGAATTCTTTTCTACAGAATCTTATCCTAAAGCTTTTTGTGAACCAATAAAAATTAGTGGATTAGGAAAGAAAAAAAAAAAAACCCTACCTATTTGTCTCAAAGGATTTTGGAATAAAGAAACTGGTAATTATTTACCCAGTGGCAATCCTAGGTAATTCCCTTCAGGCAAAAATCCAAATAAAAGACTTAAACATTATAAATTGTCCTTGTCACATGAAGCCCTACACATTCAAAACTCAAAACAAGTCGGCCCCAAATCTGATTGATAGATATTATTAGTTAGTGTCCATTCAGCGCCTTAGTTTGGGTGGATTTCATTACCAAGTTTACATTTTGGGGTGTGTTAATATCTTACAGAGATTCTAGTTTAACTTTGTTGGTGAAAAAAATGGAAGCTACTTTAACAGTTGAATGGTTTTGAGAATAACAAATTTTTAGCTTGTGTCTGGGTATCAAGTACATTCCTAAGGGTTCTAGGGAATTAGTCTAGTGGTTTAGAGCCTGTGTCTGGAGTCAGGCTGCCTGGGTTTCAATCCAGGCCCAGCCACTTAAGTAACCTGTGACCTGAAACGTATTACCTTCCTTCTGTGTGCCTCGATTTTTCTAATTAAAAGACAAGGGGAAATAATCATATTTATTTCATGGTTGTTGAGAGGATTATATGAGTAAATATATAAAGTGTTGAGAAACAGTTCCTGATATATAGCAAGTACTTGGTACTTATAAGTTATTGTTATTATTATCAACTCAGACAGAATTGTTATTAAAGTATTAAGCTGATAAACAGTGAAAAGAAATAGGTGCTGTTTGGCTGGTGCCCTTGACATTGCAGGAATTTGGGGAAGGAATGCGCGATGGATGGGGCTGTAACCAATGATCCCAAATGAACAAGAGCATCCCCTCCTGTTGCTTAGGGTTGATCTTGGAAAACCAAGGGGAGGAGGAGGAAGTGGAGGAGGAGAAGGGTGGTACCACTATGTCCTCCTATGTTGGTAACCTAAACAGAAACTTCAGTTTTTTTCTTATTGGTTTCTCATTTCCAAGTGAAGTCCTCCTCCCCCATCCCTGCCCCTGAAAACTTGTAAAACCCACATGCCTCACTGGAGAAATACATGTGCCAAGTTGGAAATTTTAAAATTCAAACTCTAATTTTTTGCATACACATAAATTCTGGCAAATTTTGATGCTGGTAAAAAAACCCGCTTTTGCTTGTTGGAATGTTATTATCACTCCAAACGATTGAACAGATTTCTTCAGCCTTTCTAAATATAATTTATTTTTGAGAAGACAATAAGGATGAAGAATTTCTTCCTCAAGGTCATGCTGGGGGATGCTTAGAAAGTACTGAGTTTGTGCACATGAGAAAAAGTTTCCTCTCATCCATAATTTGCTATTTCATGTACTCCTTTCAAAACTTCCAATGAGACAACTTAGCCTTGACAAAATGAAGAATGAGTTTCCACGAGAACCCATAGTCCTCACATAACCCTTTATGATGGGTAGTTTTATGTGTCAAATACAGCTGGGCAATAGTACTCAAACAATAATCTGGCTGTTGCTGTGAAGATGCTTTGTAGATGTGGCTAACATCTGCCATCCATTGACTTTAAGTAAAGGAGACCACCCTCAATCATACAGGTTCCACCCACCGAGTTGAAGGACCCTAAGAGCAAAACTGAGGGTTCCCTGAAGAATTCCGGCTGTGGCCTGCAGTATCAGCTCCCATCCAGGAGTTGCCAGCCTGCTGCCCTGCCCTACAAATGTCAAACATTGCCTAGCCAGACCCCACAATCACATGAGAAAATTCTTTGAAGTAAATCTTTTAAGATATATATCCCACTCATTCTGTTTCTCTGGTGGAACCCTGACTGATGCACCCATTATTCCAATCGTGTTGTAAAATGCAAAGTGCAAATTATGCTAGGCTAAGACTCTTTCCTTAAAATGCAGCAGTGCTGGCTGGGCGTGGTGGCTCACGCTTGTAATCCCAGCTCTTTAAGAGGCCGAGGCAGGTGGATCATGAGGTCAGGAGTTCCAGACCAGCCTGGCCGATATGGTGAAACCCAGTCTCTACTAAAAATACAAAAATTAGCCAGGCATGGTGGCACGCGCCTGTAGTCCCAGCTACTCAGGAGGCTGAGGCAGGAGAATCACTTGAGCCCGGGAGGCGAAGATTGCAGTGAGCCGAGATTGCACCACTGCACCCCAGCCTGGGTGACAGAGTGGGACTCCATCTCAAAAAAAAAAAAAAAAAAAAATGCAGCAGTGCTACTTTTAGAAGAATTTGAACATCAGACACAGTTGTTTTTTAACTTTTTATTGACGTATTACACACACACACACAGGAGTCACACATAGTAAATTGAACACACCTGTGTAACCAACACCCAGGTCAGGAGACAACATAATCTGCACATCAGAAGTTACCTTAGCATTCCTTCTCATCATCGACCCCGCCTCTGACAAGGGCAGCCCATTTCCTAACTTATAATAGCACGGATTAGTTTTCAGGCGTAGGATTTTAAGTATGGTTAAGTAAATGTGATTTTAAGGGTAGGTGTGATTATCTGAAGACCTTGGGAGAAGTCTTGAAGCAAAGAGACAATCTCAGTATTCAGAGGTTGCTATTTGTTAGGGCCCATTAGAATTTGGACTAAATAATGAGTCTTTCTGACTATTTTACATCTTACCCACTAAACAACATTTTCTGTAGTATATATTATAGGTTTTACTCCAATTAATTGTTAAAGAAAGCTAAATCCATGGAGCAGAGGATTTAGTAGGCAGATTTCTGCCCCACATTATTTAATACTTAATTCCAAAAAAATTAATTCCATAAAATGAAAGTTTATGCTCTATTCCAAACCTCAAGCCACTGGTATTGTCATAGCTTTATTGAATATTCTGGCTTGTCCATAGAGGCACATAGATCAGGTTTCTTTGAAGAAAAGGGACTTTCTATGATATGCCTTGTAAGAAAATTTCCCTATTGTTGACATTTGCAAGATCTATTATTGGGAGCACTTTATTGACTTGGTGACACTCCCCCAGCCTTCTCCAGCTGTTTCCCAGTATCACATATGCAACCAAGCCACAATTCTTCACTGGAGAATAAACTCACAGTAATTTCCAGCTTCATGCATGTTATGTAATTAAATAAGTATCAGAAGATTATTGGTGTAACTAATACCACTGCAGAACTTGTATTACAAACACTCTACCTCAGTGGTGGGAAATGGACTCCCATACCCAGAATGGCTCATGGAAAGATGGACCCTAAGGAAAGAGAGCCCCGAAAGGACTCCACAATTTCTGTGTACACTCTCATATCTACTCTCTCCTCTGGCCAGAAACCTCCCAGGCACCTGTTATAGTATCCACTCTCTTAGTCAGTCTGAACACTCAATCCTATTTCTCTCTTGGAGGACATTACTCAGACGTAAATATATACCATTCCCTAAAGCCCTGAGGTTATAAAAAATGTTATGGCATTTGATTTATTGATGTGAAAAAAGAAGAAAGGGACCAGGGGAATGGAATGTTAAATACCTTGTTAAATACCTCGGCCATTCCAGCTCTCAGTGTGGCGATGAGAACAAAATCAGATTAACCTGACTGTTGACAATTTTTATCTTGAGGAAATATATGCATTTATATCATAGTTATATAGATACATGTCTTATCTTCTCTAATAAACCAAAGACTTCTTAAGGGAAATATATCTGACCGATAAATATTTGTGTTGTCTCTATAGTACCTACGGCAGGTGCTCAATTGGTATTTGTTACATGAATTAAAGCCAATAATCATCATTTAGTTTTTAGCAGAGAACCATTAAGATTAGAGCAAATTATCTATGTTTGAGGGTAAACACCGTTTCCCCTCCAAATGAAATTTGGAGTTCCTGATAATTCCCTGATCTTTTAAAGCAAGAATAAGTAGAACAAATCTAAATCAAGCCTTGATATGTCAATGCCTGCGATGCTGCACATTAGTCTGATTATTTCATCTTGTGAAGCAGAAGATCAACAGAAGTATTCAAGGGGACTGAATAGTTTCCTTATAGAAAAAGAGAAGGGAGATCGTGAAAGAACTCTCACATGAATGTGAGTAAATTCTATAAAATTCTTGATCTCATTTCTTCCTTCAGTTATCAACCTTTGTAATAAACTCCCTGAAAAGCTTTCCCATTCTACTTGGATTTAATTTCTCTTCTCTGTTCTCTCTCAAAACCTCTTTAGTCTACCTTTTGCCTGCACGAGATCTGATCTACCGCTGACCTCTGGGGTCACACATCTCACCCTCATGTGACTTGACTTACCACTTGACAGAATTGATCACTCCCTTGTTCTTGAAGTTCTTGGCCTGGCTTCTTGGACACATTCTTCAGAATCCTCCTCTGGCTGCTCCTTCTCAGCGGTTTTTGCAATTCTTCCCCATAATCATTCCTCAGACACCTTAGCATTGGAGTGCACAGCAGTCAGTCCTTGTCTCTTCTCTTCTCTGTCTTCATTGACCTTCTTGACCATCTTTTTCATCTCATGGCAATAGTTATGTTGACGACTCTCAAATGTATCATTGCAGGTTTAGCTCTTTCCAGACTCCTAGTTCCAGCTGCCTATTGAACATCTTTAAATGGATATCTAATAGGCATATAAAAAATGTGTTCAGCTGTGCATGGTGGCTCACACCTGTAACCCCAATACTTTGGGAGGCTGAGGTGGGAGAATTGCTTGAACACATGAGTTGGAGACCAGCCTGGGCAACAAAGTGAGACCCTATCTCTACAAAAAAGTCAAAAAGTTAGCCAGGTGTGGTGGCATGCACCAGTAGTTCCAGCTACCCAGGAGGCTGACGTGGGAGGAGATTGAGCCTGCAGTGGGCAGTCTCGTGACAGAGTGAGACCTTGTCTCAAAAAAAGAAAGTGTCAAGAATGACCTCAATTTTTTTTCCTAAACTTCCATGATCTTTCACTCCAAATTTGTTTCTCATGCATTCTTCCTTATCTCAGACTCCAGCCAAATCTTACCTTTAACTCCTGTGTCTCACATCATACACCAAATCTATCAGCAAACCCTACTGGCTCTACCTTAAAGATATTTCCAGAACTTAACCACGTCGCATCAGTTCCCTGCTGCTGTGATCTCTCACTCAGATTGTTATGACTGTCTCCTAACAATAGGGCCCCTGATTCATCTTTGCTTTCCTGTAGTCCTTGTCTCAATACAGCAGCCGGAGTGATCCTGCTAAAAAGTAAAACAGATAATGTTACTTCTCTGCTCAAAACCCTCCATTGCCTTCCAAAAACATGGAGCAAAATCCGAACTCCCTATAGTGGCCTGCAAGAGGCGAGATGATCTGCCAATCTCATTTCTTACCACTCTTTCTTCTCCCTGTTTCCATACTCGTCAGCTTGCTGTGTGCTCCAGTTTCTGCATTTGCTGTCCCCTCTGCCCGGACACCCTCCCCCCCAGGTATCATTCTTTCACTTCCATCAAATGAGCTCCTCAGAGATACTTTCCATATCAATCATATCTGAAATCGTCACCACCTCCTCACTCCTTACCTCAACTTCCTGCTTCTCCAAAGCACTTATGAACACCTGACATACTATATCATATGCTCATTTGAAACAAAGAGTGAAAGTTCCAAGAAGTCAGGAAATACTCTTTTTTTTTTTTCTTCCTTTGGCTGTCTGAGAAATTTCTAGCACCTAGAATTTTAAGTACTGGAGCCAAATTATTTGTTGAATGAGTGTGTCTCTCCTCTCTTCTCCCTTTCTTTTCTCTCTCCTCCTCTCTCTCTTCTGTTCCCTTCCCTTCTCTTGTCTTCTCTGTCTACATTTTCTCTTCTGATATTCTCTCCAGTTACATGACTTTAGTTACCACAGGAAGTATATTCCCAAACTTGTTTAATTCTTGGAATATAAAATATATTTGGAGCCATCTGTTCCTATTGAGACAAGAAGCTAGGCAACATAGAAATAAAGTGTTGTTTTAAATAATTGGTAATTACCATATGGAACTCATTCCTACCACCAAAACTTCATTCCATCTCTCACCATTTCTTGTGTGAATTATTAGAATAGGCTCTTCGTTGTCATCTGTAACTTATGCGTGAATATCTCCAAACTTTTCTTTACATAGTTGCCAGAGTAATCATATCGCATGCATTTGAATATATTTCATCAGTTTCTTATAAAGGAGGAGAAGGATAAACATGATGATAATGAAAGTGTGGAATTACGTATTTAAAAACTGAATAAAACTTGTTCTTTCTCTCAAAGTAAAATGTATGTTTTCTGTATGATTTAACCACATCAAGGAGTCATTAGAAAGAATGTGTACATCATGTATGTGGATAAGATCTCAGTTGCTTGGCATATACTGCCTCATTGAATGAAAAGGTCTATATTGCTATTAGAACTTTTAAACATTTCATTCTTTTAAAGAAAGTAGAAATAAAACAAAAGCCTATCCTGAAGACCGTGATGTATTCCTATGAATGCCTGGACTGTTGTTTGTCACTGGGCTCCATATTGGTTTGGTTAGCATTTTCTTTGCTAATAAAGTCATCCATGAAACCCATTTTAGACTGACTCATTTCTCTGTGAAGCACATTTTATATTAGTTTTGCAGAATGTGGATGAGTTTATGTGCAGGAAACACAAAAGGAGAAGTGTTTTCCAAATCTTTCTATACTTGAGTGACATTCTTCACTGGCCCAAACTTCTTTGGCTAATTGATTCTCTAAACAAGACCTCAGCCAACCTTCAGAGCAGCTGTTTCTGGAATAACAGAGACTGGCGAGTGAGGGAATAACTGTGGCTTTAACAGGCATGTGCTTGCTCTCCACCACAGTGAATTGCCCTCTCTGAAAGGGTTGCTTTTGATGACCAAATGCATCTTGTTTTCTCTTGGTTAAAAAAAAAAGAAAAAGAAAATACGCTTCTATTTTTTAGACCATGATAACAAAAAGCAGTCACTAGAAAAATTGGCAAGAGGGAGTAGAGTTCCTAATAGGCTGGCCACTTAGACTTGGGATATTTTTCTGAGAAACCCAGTCATGCCTGTTTCATCTTGGAATAGATTCCTTTCCCCCAGTAGCACTCCAGAAGCCGTGCTGTCTGTTTCAATTATAAATCCCCAGTCTTCTCATCACAGACTCAGGGCTATAACCGACTTCTGGCAATTTATGATCAAACCTAAAGCACTTAGCTAGTGAATTGTACCATTTGTTGAACATGTAAAAATCTCTAACACTTGGGGCCAAAATTAAAATGTCATTCAGTAAATGAGTGTGTTAATAGCCAAGGATTCTCATAAGAGAAATAACTAGTGTCTTACTTAAAATCTTAGAATTCTAGAGCTAGAAGGGAGCTCACTCATCATTTACTCTAATCCTTAATTTTACATGTGAGAAAATTGGAAACAAAGGAGTTAACACCTGGCTCAAGGTCATACCCGGCTTAAATAGAACATTAGTTGCCTAATTCCTGCCAAGCGCATATTTTGTGACCCACGATTCTCTTCTCACTCTAGTTGGCTTTGTGAAAGAGCAAAATTGGAAGCAGATCAAAGATCTTAGATACTAATTTTCCTGCCTTGATAGTTATCTTTTCACAAGTAGGGTAGGGTAGGGTGGGCATGGGTTAGGGGATGACTGTGAAAGTTGAGAAGCACCTAAGACAATATTACTTAGTTATTATATTTAGGGGTATTTTTATTGCAGGTTGAGTGAGACACGATGGTGATGAAATGAGCTTCGCTGCATATAATTACAAATAAATAAGCCTTTTGGGGTTTGTCTAATAGCAGGAGGCATGAGGTCATTTGGGATTGCTGTTTTTGGTCAATGTGTTTGAACACATTGGGTCACTGTCAAGGGGTTCTAGGTGAGCCACGATATTCTGGGTTTTCAGCTATTTTGGGTTGTAAGACAACCATCAGGTAAAGCGTAAGTCTGAAAAACAAATTTAAAGATCCTTTGGAAAGACCATATAGACTGAATTTTTGGAATTAAGCCATTTTTCATTTATGGCTGAGTCACTGGTGTTTGTAGACAAACTTGATAAGAAGTTTATATGATGTGGCTGTGTCCTCACCCAAATCTCATCTTGAATTGTAGCTCTGATAATTCTCATGTGCCATGGGAAGGACTAAGTGGGAGGCAATTGAATCAAGGGGGCAGGTCTTTCCTATGCTGTTCTCCTGATAGTGAATAAATCTCATGAGATTTGACAGTTTTATAAAGGGGAGTTCCCCTACACAAACTTGCTTGCCTGTTGCCATATAAGACATGACTTTGGCCTTCCTTCCAAATTGACAATCCTAATTGTTCCTTTCTCACAGGGTCATGGTGGCACGGCCCGGGAATCATGGGGGTGAGACTGGCTGAGAACAAACTAATACAGAAGTGGAGAGAGGAATATTTGCGCAATATTATTCCTTCAGAGTTGATAGATGCAGAATCAATCTATCAAATGGGCTCTGTGGAGAATGGATGGACCCAGAACTGCTGCTGTACGCTATTCTATCTCCTGGGGACCGTAGAACTCTATTAGGATTCCTGTAGTTGGCAGTGAGGTTGGCTCTGCATTAGGACTATACGTATCTCTCTAATGAGAGAGATAATCCTGAACATTCAAATTGGATTGTGTTTCATTCATGTCTTAATTATCAGGAAATCAGAGTACCTGATACATGGTTGATACTTAGATGTTTTTCAAAGGATTGAAAATGAATTATGAATTTGTATTTAATTCAGAGATGGACAGAGAACCAATGAAAGGTTTTGATATCGGGTGTAAGTAGGTGTGGGATTGGGCAACTACTCACATCACAGCACTCAGAATTCACAGGTGTTACTCCTTCCTACATTTCTTTCCATTAAGTTTGGGGAAAAAACCCAGATTATCTATCAAATTCCAAACAATGACTAACAATCTTCTGGGTAGCCTGAGATAATGTTTTGATGCATGTAAATTGGGAATATGAAAAATGTAAAATTGTTAGGGGCTGCGGAATCTTCAATGTCTAGTAATTCATCTACCAGGTTAATAAGCTCAGTTTTTCTTAACAAGCATTTATTGAGTGTTCTGCTTTTTGTGAAATATTTAGCTAGATTCTATGAGAGACCCCAGAAGTTCCATACAAGAAAGTCCAAATTAGAATCTTGATTAAATTTTATTTTAATCTGAAAATTTATTTTAAAAGAGACAAGATAACCTGACTTCTTGGTACTTTCACAAACTGTATATAAAATGATAAACTGATTCCTCTTTTATTACTTTGAGTAGTTCTTTCCACTTGATTGATTATATTGATATGACTACTTGAAAATACCCTGAACCCAGTATGTTAGTATCGATGATTATGAAGGATTTAATATCCCATATAAATGTGGGAGAGAATGTTGACAATTTACATTATATATGTACCTGAAGTCAGCATTTAAAAGTTGATTAGTTAGAACATTTGATCTCATTGGCAGGAAGTGCTGATAAATGTAGAGAGTTTTCAAAGCAGAGAGGTATCAAGTTCAGTAACCCCTCATTAGGTGCAAATGCTTTGTCTGCAGGGAAGAGAAATTAATGATATCTCTACATCTTGCAACATTTGTCTTTGTAGTTCAGCAGTTCAAAAACCCTACTCTACTTTCAAATTCTCTGTAAAAATATTTTTTCGGGGCCATGGTATTTGATCTTATTGTAGTGGGAGTCATTTTAAAAGTTCAAAATCGGAGTCGACTCACAGGGAAACATTGCCAGTTCTATATGGAACAGCAAATTGTCCTTAAAAAGGTACAGACTGGGCAAATAGAGTGAGCAAAGTCCCTTGGGCTGGGTAAGGAGGCAGGTGGGCTGGGAGTGGTAACTGGATATGCGAAGAATCTCTTCCAAAAAAGTGAAAAAAGTCTTTCTAGTAGATCTAATGATTTACACACTACGGGGGATAAACAAATGTACTGAGATTTTCCAGTCCCTAGAAAACATTTAAACATAGGAAACAGCTATGGATGTCAAGAAGACACAGATGGGGGTATGTCGTTAAAAAAATTAACTAGATTTTTAAAACTAAACAAGTATTATATAATTAGCCAAGAAGGTGAACCAGTACAGGCTTTGGGATCTTTCCCTCAGATAAACCCAAACATGCCAGAGAAGATATAGGGGGATTTATTGGCCTTAGAACTGTCCTCAGACACAAAAAGAGAAACTTTAAGAAACCCGTGGGGAGGCAGAAAATAGTTGGGATCTGGTATAGAGGTGGCAAATGTAGGGCTGGTGGAAGAGGCAGCCAGGGCCCTAGAAGGGTATTAGCTGAGAAAGAACTCCAAGGCTGTGTACTTTCTTATGCCTCGTGCTCCTCTGAGCAAGTCACTGCTTGTCTTGTTCCAAGGCCTCTCCTGTGGGACAGAAGAGTGGCTAGGCCAGCCAGGCACAGGGAGCACTGTGGCCTTGGCAGTGCTGGGGCCTGGCTGGGTGAGGAGAAGCAGCACAGGCAGTGCAGGGCTGGGCTGCTGAGGAGCATTTCCTCCTTGCCCCACCAGCCTACCTACCCTGTGGGTGTGGCACCTACAAGAAAGGCTCAACCATTATTCAGCTGTTTTTAAAAAATTGGTTAAAGAAAGGAATCATAAAAATTTACCTGTGTATCTCAAAGGTATCATTAATTAAATACTCAAAGGTACATTTTGTTAAACCAACGTATTGATATAAGGTCAAGGCCTCTCCTTTGAGGAGGGGTGTCCAGCTTAAAGTTCTACCATTTTTCTTGAATAAATCACACTCTTATGCATATCTATTATTCTCATTTTTGGTTCTTTAAATTGGAGCTAAAATTGTAAAACATTTGAGAATCAATCTGAAAAAGATTCCTCCTAGATTTTTGTGATATTTTCCCATTATTAAAAACAGTAAACAGTGCTGGGGGCAGTGGTGCACACTTGTAATCCCAGCACCTTGGGACGCTGGGGTGGGAGGATTGCTTGAGCCCAGGAGTTTGAAACCAGCCTGAGCAACATAACAAAACCCTGCCTCTACCCCGCAGAAAAAAAAAAAAAAAAAAAAAAAAAAAAATGCCAAGTGTGGTGGTAAGCACCTGTAGTCCTAGCTACTCAGGAGGCTGAGAAAGGGATATCACTTGAGCCCAGGAGGGCGAGGCTGCAGAATGCTGTGATTGTGTGATTGTACTCCATCTTGAGTGACAGAGCAAGACCCTGTCTCTAAAGAAAGAGATCTTGCTCTTTGGCTGAATTCTTTTTAAAAAACTCAAAATTGCCTTTTTTCCCCCCAAAACTTATTTTCACGGGAATACATTTTTTTCCTTTTCTCACTTGTGTATCATCAATTTAAAAAAGATTTAACCCAATTATGTTCATTAACAATACCAACAGACACAAATAGGTTTGGGCACAAAGCAAACTGATGTTGAAAGTTGTGCTCCATTGGTGGGACCAGAAGTTTATGGGCATGAGAATAGCTTATTCATTTTAAACACACGGCATGCTGTGGACACCTGTAAAATTTTCAGAGGAAATAGAGTGAAATTTTGGGGTGCTTTGTTTAAATAGATGTTGCCTATTATATTAGCTAGGGTATCTAGTTTTCCTAAGGGAATAAAAGGTAAATGTAGAAAAAAAATAATGAAGCTTTTGTGGAAAGCAAGCATTGTTTAAAAAAAAGGCAATACACAGAATAACCTATAACAGAAGAAATAAAAATAATAAGATATTGAAAATGAACTTAGTAAATACCCTGAGAGAGATAGGGAAGTATAGTAGATGCGGGAAGAAGAGTTATTAAAAGAAACAAGTGAGAAATTTTGAAATGAAATACTTAATTTTCAGTGTAACACAAAAGATGGCTTGAATAACAGAATGGATATTGACAAATAATTAAATCTGTGTAGAAATTTAAAGCCTCAATAAAGAGATAAAAGAAATGAGATGAAGAATGAGAGAAAAGCTAACAGATGTGGAAGATAAAATGTTAACATTTGTCAGAAGGAAAAAAGAAAATAAAGGGAATACAATATTTAAACAATAATACTGTTATTTCTCTAGAAACAAAACAAATTATTAAACTTCTGCTAGAAAGGGTACAGAGAGTGCTAAGTAGAATAGATGAGGGACTCCCTCTAACACACACACATTATAGTAAACTTTTTATACCATAAAGCATAAAGTAAAACTCCAGAGAAACACAGCAGATCACCTACAAAGAAATAAGAATCTGGCATCAGACTTCTCAATAGGAATATGGTATTAGCTTATATAATATTTTATCTTGTTCATGGCTAAGATATATTTGTTTATAAGCTTTAGCAGACCTATCTGGGTGGATCATCATGAGTTTTATGTTTATGGTGCTGGCCAGAAGAGTGAGAATAGAATGTATAAATATTAAAATAGAAAAAAAAATGGATTTAGCTAATGTAAAGTAATAACAGAAAAAGAAGTGCAATAAAAGTATTATAAAATGAAACATAAAATAAGATGGCACTAATAAGGCCTGATTTAATAGTAATTAAGTGTATATAGGTTAAACTTACTGTTGAAAGACAAAGATTCAGATTAATCTGTGAAAACAAACCAAGATCTAGCAATACATTTCCTAAAAATAAGAAAAGAGAGAAAACTTTAAAACAGTAAGTTTGAATATGAAAAAAATGTAAAGGCAAGTAAGAATAAAAAGAAAGTGAAGTAGCAATTTTAGAAACGACACATACAATTTAGGAATTAAAATGTAAAAGAAAATAAGAGGGATGTTATAGACAAGCAAAATAAGATAAAATGATAATGAAGATGTATGTACCTATTAATATTGCCCCAAAATATAGACATCAACAAAATTATAACTAAAGAAATGGTCACACCAATAATTGTAGCTGGAGATTTTAACTGAGATCCAGAAGGAAAAAAAAGTATAGAAGATTGAAATAATAGAATCACATTATATGTATATTCACATATGCACATAATAATTTTTTACCCAACTCTGAATATATTGTTTTTGAGCATATGTAACAAAGTCACAAAAATTGAGAAGATATTAATTTGAAAGTTAAGTTCAATACATGTTCCAGAGAATTATTATCACACATATCATATAGTTTGAGAAGAATAAATTTTGAAACTGATAACAAAAAGATAGCTAAAATGTTTTATGTATCTGAAACATTTAAGATACCATAAAATAACTCTCAATTTTAAAATCACGTAGAAAATTATGAAGTGTGTAGATATGAAAATAGCGCATATTAAAATTTGTGGATGTAGCGAATTCATTGCCAAAAGTAACATTTCTGATGTTAGATATATTTATCAAAAAGCAAACAAAAATATGAAAGCCAAGGAACTAAATATTCAACTTGGGCAGCTTGAAAATAGCGTCAAAATAAATCCAAAGAAAACAAAAAGAGAAGTAATAAAGATAAGGAAAGACATCAATAAATGAAAAACAGCAAAAGCAATTATAACAAGAAAGATTTTAAAAAATAGTTTTTTTAAAAGGCTAATAAAATTTCTGTCAAAAGCAATCAAGAGACATGGATGTAAGTTGCAAATTTAAAAAGTGGAAAATAACTTGTAGAAACAAACGTAAAATTTTGGAAACAGTGTTCAGAACAATTATATGACAATAATTCAGGAAGTCTTGATAAAATGTTAATTTTTGATTTCCATGAACAACTTAAGTTTGTTCTTTTCTTTGTTTTTTTCTTTCAATCGTTCTTTTTTTTTTTTTTTTTTTTTTCTTAGTGGAAAGGTTAAATTGGTTGGATCCCAAAGAAGTCTTTTGCTTTGACCTAAGCCCGTGGCAGTTTGACAAGCCTGCTTTGGGGAGTGAAGGAGCTCAGCTTCAGAGTTAGTATCCCTAATCTCTCTGGGTTTACAAGAGAAGACAGATGGCTGTAGTATGTTAAAACAGCTCTCAGTAAAATACTGTATCCAGGGGATACTAATCAAGGCTGGTAAATGAATGAGAATGAATTACGTAATTATGGAACAAAACACAAACAAAAGCCCCACTGTCCTTGAGGGCTGAGGACTATCATCAGAAAGGCAAAGTTAACTCAGAGAAACCCAGTCACATTCGGTCATCTCATGCTTGGGGGTGCTCTCCAGTGTTTTATTGATTACTAACTAGACTGAGCAGAAGTGGCTGGGTACTTTGAGCCTGAAAGGGGTTTTCTGATTTTGTGGGACTCTTTGAACCATATCCTCAGGATTCATCTTATCCTTGGGTCACACTGTTTATTGATTGTTTTAAACTCCCTAGATTTGGTAGTCAGAAAGAGTTTTGACTGACGTTCTGCTGTAATTAGTAACTTGAATGAACTACTAAGATTCAGTCTCTCTCTGTGAAGGTGGAAGAATTTATAATTTTTTGAGTGAGTGCTTTTTTTTTAAACTCCCAATTTCTGAAGGGCGTATCTTACACCAGTGTAAAATAGTATTTCTGAAAAAGGCTAGATTGTAAACTTCTCAACATATTTGGGAACCATACAAAGAATTCTCAGGAGAGAAAAAGGTCTTTATTCTCTTCAAAAGCATATGTGAGAGTATCCATCCTTCATTTAATAAGGTGTTTTCCCAGATGGCACTATTATTTATCATTTAGATGATATGCCCAGTCAAATAAACCTCTGACACATTTATAAAGCTAACTATTCAATTAGAAGAAGAATAGGACTATTTAATCTGAACTGAGGTAGCTAGAGATGGTAAAACAAGCTCTAGCAATAACTGGCTTTATTAGCCAATTGGTTCTGGCTACAAAATAGCATACACTTTCCAAGAAAGGGATTCTTTAATTCTTTTAATTCTTACCTGGTTGTTTTCTGGGCTGATTCCAGTCTGGGTGCAGCACTTCTAGAGAGCAGTTATAAATATTGCCCTCATTTGGCTTGCTTGGTTCTATGACCATTAGAGGAAAACCAGATGACAAATTGGTTCAGGGGTGGGATAGTCAGTTATCTCTAACTCATGAACTGTACCTGATAAACCCTGATTTATTTACAAGGAATGAAGTGGAATAAATTTTCTTGCCACACCTTGAACTTAATCTTCCATAACATATGACTTGGAATTCAGAGCCTAAAGAATTTGTTCATTTTTCTTTAAAAACAGAGTGCCACTCTATTTTGTATAGAGAGCCACTCACTCATTTATTCAATACTTAGAGAACATCAACTATTTAAGAAAGGCTGGGTTGTCTTTTAATCCTCCAAACAATTTGTGAATTGGGTGCTATCCACATTTGAGAGTGTATGTTTCTATGTGAGTTCTTGATATACAATCATATCATCTGCAAACAGGGACAATTTGACTTCCTCTTTTCCTAATTGAATACCCTTTATTTCCTTCTCCTGCCTGATTGCCCTGGCCAGAACTTCCAGCACTATGTTGAATAGGAGTGGTGAGAGAGGGCATCCCTGTCTTGTGCCAGTTTTCAAAGGGAATGCTTCCAGTTTTTGCCCATTCAGTATGATATTGGCTGTGGGTTTGTCATAGATAGCTCTTATTATTTTGAGATACATCCCATCAATACCTAATTTATTGAGAGTTTTTAGCGTGAAGCATTGTTGAATTTTGTCAAAGGCCTTTTCTGCATCTATTGAGATAATCATGTGGTTTTTGTCTTTGGTTCTGTTTATATGCTGGATTACATTTATTGATTTGTGTATGTTGAACCAGCCTTGCATCCCGGGGATGAAGCCTACTTGATCATGGTGGATAAGCTTTTTGATGTGCTGCTGGATTCGGTTTGCCAGTATTTTATTGAGGATTTTTGCATCAATGTTCATCAAGGATATTGGTCTGAAATTCTCTTTTTTGGTTGTGTCTCTGCCAGGCTTTCTTGCATTGTTTTGTAATGGGGTTGATCTTATTGATATTTTATTTATTCAGTCTTTATTAGGATTATGATGCCCATGAGGCTGAGAGCTTTAAGTGATGTTGTGCCTTCTGTGGATATCTTAACACTCTCCAAGTACCCAGTATGCATAAGGCATAGAAGTTGCATTGGATTTAGTAGACATGAAAGTTGACCAAAAAATTGTGCAGCAGACAACAATGAATATCATGTATACTAGTAATTGCATGAGAAAATAAGTAACAAGAAAATAAGTAACTAGAAAATATTTCTTTAATATATTTAAAGACTAGCCAGGTGCTGTGGTGTGTGCCCGTAGTCCCAGTTACTTGGGAGGCTGAGGTGGGAGAATTGCTTGAGCCAAAGGGTTCAAGGCTAGCCTGGGCAATGTAACAACAAATCATCTCTAACAAAAAAATAAACGCTAATAAGCTTACCTGTGTGCTCCATTTAAAATTAAATTTATATCATTCAATCAGGTATTTATTGAGTAGCTTCTGTGAGCACTATCCTAGGGATTTTAATATAAATTCCAGTTATAGAAAATATCATTGGGTTAGCTAGTTAGATTTCTATCATAGCAACAGGCCCACTGACTGGTCTATTTGACCATCTCTTCCTCTAAACTGAGCACCTTCAGAGCGTTTTCCTCTCTCCATTTGAGTCTTCCCAGCATTAAGCACACCACTTGGCATAATAAATATTAAATATGTTTTTTTTTAAAATTGATGAATGGCCAAATCATAGATCTGTCAATCTAAATGTGCATACTTTTCTGCCTGTGGGCAGTACTATTCAGAAGTCATTATCTAAAAGGCTGCCTTTTTTCATACATGCACTGGAAGAATAAAACTATTCACCTAATTGAACTTTAGTGGAGAAAATGGGTTGGATGCTTTAATTCCTCGTATTTAATTCAGATAAATCTCATTTCTCTGGAAAGAATTCCAAATTCTCAGTAAAGAATATTCCTAGAACTTAAAGTAAAATATAAAAAGAATATTCAACTACAAGCAAAATACGTTCATGGTAAGTGCATCATTTAATTACCAGGTTGGTACTGACTACCGCCTTTCTTATCTTACTTTTTGAAGTAACTTCACAATGACCAAATGTAGACAGCCTATCACATGTCATCTTAAAATAATTTGCTAAAGAAAAAACTTCTCTTGGTTTGATGAAGTGAAGTGAGTGCTGAGTGGTCGGATGGAGCAACACTTCTTAAGGGCCATCCTCCCTGTTCTTCCCCTTTAAAAAAGTCCCCAAGATCATAGATTCATAAGCACGCCTCACATTGAGCGAATACAACTGAAATACAATTTTCACTTTCATAATGGTGAGACGAGAAAACGCCTAAAATGATGTTGCTATTTGTATTCTTGCTTTTCCTACTTAGTTAGACCAGCATAATATCAAGAACAAGAAATGATACTATTGCTAAACACAATGCATTTCTACAAAAATGTCTCAAATCTGATATTAATCACTATTTACTGATGCCTGGGTTAAAGGGGAAGACTTGTAATACAAAGGGTGGGTCAATTGTGAATCTTGTCAACATTGTGCTAGTGACAGACTTTGTTACACGTAAAAAGAAAAAAAGCTTCAGAAGATTTCAAATGTGTTGGCTGAACAGATATAAACAAAAAGAGATTGGCATTCTTGTGGATATTTTATGTATTCAAAAGCCCCTTTCCACTCATGGAAGAAAAAAACACAGTTCATTATGTATTTATGAAAAACAAAATTACCTATTCATAAAAATCAAAAGCAATATGTTTTGCTTATATCAATGGGTAAAATTAATACAACTTTTCCTATAATAGTTCATTTGCTCTGACATAATTTTGAATATCAGAACAAAATGTCAGGGAGAGTTATACATTGGAATAAGAGATAAAATCTTCAGATAAATTGTTTTTTTCTCTAGAGTCATAAGAATCAATTATTTATTATTCATGAAAATGTTAGCACTTCTAATTTATACAGGGGCTTTCAAATTTACTCATTGATTCACCTGCAGGGCATGCCTCTACTGTATACATCAAGGTACATTATTATTATTGCTGGCACTGCCTATTAATAACTGGATATTGGTGCTGTGCTTTCAGTGACATGTTTAATCTGCTTTTGATTAAACCAAGCCTTCAATTATCCTTGGATACTATTTTCTTGAATCATACTTTTGAATATTAAGAGCAACAATCTTAACTCTTCTTTCTCTCATTCACTTTTACATTTGTCCCAGTCTTGTAAAAATGACTGGAGATGTATTAAAGCTTCACAGTGGCCAGTCTTCCAGACGTCGGAGCTCCCTTTCCAGAACAGGTAGGGATGGGAAAGGCAACTTCCTACTGAGACTGCACTTGGTAGGATTATTCAATTTCTGAACTTGCTGCTGCTACCAAGGCTGTTAATTAGCATGAAGTATGACAGCTTGTAGCATGATTGGACTCTTGTACAACACAAATAATCATTAGTTGCTAATGACTTTAAATCACTGTGAACAAGGCAGAGATTGACCCTATGACCTCAATGTTCCAAGGGATTCTTAGAAGCTATGTGGTCTCCTATAATGAATGAAGCTGGGTGTCTGGATTGAGAACTGGAAATTTTTTTTTTCAGTCACAGAAATAATTTCTTTGAATAAATATATGATATTGAGGTCTTAATTTACTTGATCTAAAAAATGAATATTTTATCAGATATAGTGTGTGTATCAAATTAGTGCCATATAAAAAAGCCACATAGGACCAGACATGGTGGCTCACATCTGTAATCCCAACACTTTGGGAGGCTGAGGTAGGTGGATCACTTGAGCCCAAGAGTTCAAGACCAGCCTGGGCAATGTGGTGAAACCTCATCTCTACAAAAAAAAAAAACAAAACAACTAGCTGGGCATGGTGGCACGCGCCTGTAGCCCCAGCTACTCTGGAGGCTTAGGTGCTTGGATCATCTGAGCCTGGGGAGGTTGAGGCTGCAGTGAGCCATGATCAAACCACTACATTCCAGCTGAGTGACAGAGTGAGACCCTGTCTCAAAACAAACAGACAAAAACACATAGGAAATGCATAAAGTACTTTCTACAGATTTTGTTTGTATCTTTGTAAGCTTTAGGAAATGTCACTTACTTTTCTTAAGTGATAGGGATGATTAGTTCTCGCCTATAATCTCAAGATAATGGGTTACTTAAGATTGACTTGGCTGAAAGTAGAATGAATGTAAAATCAAAAATGACACCCTGAAAATATTTCCAAGGTAAAAAATGATTTTGTGAGGTAGCTCATAATGTATTTACATATATTTAACATTTTGTATAACAATTACTGAATTTCCACATATAATTATATGTAGACATAGACCTATAAAGAATGATCTTAAAACATACACCAGAATCAAATACAACAGATATTTGATTTAACAAGTTGAAAGTTTTAAAATATAGCATAAGGATTATAAGGAATAAGAATATAAGAAAATAGAAATATAGGCTGGGCATGGTGGCTCACGCCTGTAATCCCAGCACTTTGGGAGTCCGAGGCGGGTGGGTCACGATGTCAAGAGATTGAGACCATCCTGGCTAGCATGGTGAAACCCTGTCTCTACTAAAAAGAAAATACAGCAAAAATTAGCCGGGTGTGGTGGTGTGCACCTGTAGTCCCAGCTACTGGGGAGGCTGAGGCAGGAGAATGGCGTGAACCTGAGAGGCAGAGCTTGTAGTGAGCTGAGATCACACCACTGCACTCCAGCCTGGGCGACAGAGCGAGACTCCATCTCAAAAAAGAAAAAAAGAAAAGAAAAATATAATAAATCAAATATTTGAGACCTCTCAGTGCATTGCTGAATAACTTTATTATAGCATCAGTAGATGCTGTACTCTTAAATAAACTGGTAGAACATATGAATTAACGTGTTCAATGTTTCCTGTCACAGGCTGGGGAGTTACAGTCCTGGGTTCCATTTTTTAAAATTTGGCAAATTCACCTATTGCATAACAGCATCCAAAGAGATACTCACACAGAAGCCCTCAGAAGTGGGTAATTATTCCTGCTCTACTAATGGTGAAATTGGAAACACATGGTTGTCACTAGCCCTGTCAGTGGCCACCAATGGTGTATATAAATGCCAAACATTGCACTCACGTTTTCTAAAATGGAACTTTACTTTGAAAGCATAATTGCTAGTATACTAAGATTTCCTTATAAATAAAATGTGCATTATTAAGAGATTATATATGAGATTGGTTTAACAATTATTGTTCACAACCAGATTCACAACGTGGGACAAATAAAATTAAAAGGACTTGAAAATTTGCCTGGCTTCTTTTGGAACTCTCTTAGTGAGAGTTAGAGATAGGAAAAGGGAAATTCTTAGGTTTGTTGGAGCTGAATGCATTGACTATGATACTCTTGGATGATAGTTTGGTTTTGATTTTTTTTTTTTTTTTGAGACAGTCTCACTCTGTCACCAGGCTGGAGTGCAGTGGAGCGATCTCGGCTCACTGCAACCTCCGCCTCCTGGGTTCAAGCCATTCTCCTGCCTCAGCCTCACAAGTAGCTGGGACTACAGGCACCAGCCACCATGCCCAGCTAATTTTTGTATTTTTACTAGAGACGGGGTTTCACCTTGTTGGTCAGGTTGGTCTCAATGTCTTGACCTAGGGATCTGCCCGCCTCAGCCTCCCAAAGTGCTGGGATTACAGGTGTGAGCCACACTGCCCGGCTCCAGTTTCAAATTTTTATGGTAACATTAAGTGTGTGTTCTCAGCTTGAAATGTTTTATACTAATTGACTCAACTAAGCTTTAACTTTTCCTTATCAACTGGGTAAATTCTGCTTACGACAAGAAGATGCTTAACATAGTAGTAAAAACTTATATTTATTGGGTTTTTGCCATGTCCCAAGAATTTGGCTAGGTACTTTCAAATATATTATCTAATTTTCACAAAAACACAGTCCAAATTGATACAGAAATTAAAAGCCAAATGTAAATGTATCGCAATTCTCATGAAGCATGGGGCTGGTTCTTGGCAAAACTGTAGCTGTTTTTCTTTGGTCTTTCCAGCCTTCCTTTCTTTCTGTATCATTTCCTAAATTGTTGCCCATGAATACCTGCTCTAAGGAAAGAACATAATGTTGGTCATTTGCATCTTATGAATAAGCAATTTCAAAGCCAAAAATCCAAAAAATTTTAATACTAATATATAAACAAGAACAATAGCTTATTTTAAGATAGGGTACTGGGTCCTCCCTAACAGACAGCAACCTAGAAGTCTCCAGGATACTAAGACTGAGAATCACAGGTGCTTGAAAAAACTGAAGATTACTACTGGACTTGAGAAAAGAGAACATAATTTCTTCAGCTATAGGCAAAATTGCCAAATCATGATTCTAGAAAAGTTCTATGGAGTTGATTTATTATTATTACAATCCCCAAGACCAAAGAGTACTAAAGCAAATATCTAAATTAGTGGCAAAATCCCCAGGACCAAAGAGTACTAAAGCATATATCTAAATTAGTGGCAAATCAAAGTGCAAAAACTGGCAGTATTTTTTCCACGTTCATGGACTTTATGAAGCCCTAAATGTATGTGTGTGTGTGTGTGTGTGTGTGTGTGTGTGTTCACATGCATGGGGCCTTGTCTTTGCCCATGTCTGCACACCTGTGTCTATGCATTTGTGCCCATGTGTATGATTTTCTAGAAAGAAAAACCATACAAAAAGCAGAATACCATGATAGCTGTCACTGAGTAATGATACTTTGACAAAACAGAATCAGACATTTTATTCAGCTATAGCCTTTCTGTGGATAAATCTGTATCAGATTTGATTCACACAAGGGCAACAAAGCAAATGTCAAAATGAAGCTACGAGTGTGGAAGAAAAGGAAGGAAAAAAGTATCCTAAAATTGTCAGTTTCAAGCCAGGGAAATGTGATAAAATATCCAACGTGTAACAGCCATGAGTCTCATGGATAACTAGATGTTCCATAAACTTGTTACATGACCTGGCTTGGACCGTTTCTATCTGTGAATTGAGGATGATCTTTGAAGAGAAACGTAGGCCTTCTGACTGCTTAGATTCTTCTTCTAGGATCAACGTTATAATCCCGGTCAATTAGAGGAAATTGGCAAAGGTGCCATGGTGAAAACAAAAGCAGGTTTTCATGAAACGTTTGCTGTATGTGAAGTAATAGATTGCTGGCTTCTTGGGACAGGATGTTCTACCTGATGTGTGCTAGGTTCATTACAGAGGGAGCTTGAAGTATCCACCAGGGTTACAGTCAACAGTTATTAAATCCATTTCCTAGTTAAGTTCTCTAAGGTTCATCATAGGCCTCCTTCCTGAAGAGACCTGATTCTTCTGCAGTGAATGTATGGTGCGACTTGGAAAGCTTCTTTCAGTATAATAACAGTATACCCAGGCCGGGCGCGGTGGCTCACGCTTGTAATCCCAGCACTTTGGGAGGCCGAGGCGGGCGGATCACGAGGTCGGGAGATCGAGACCACAGTGAAACCCCGTCTCTACTAAAAATACAAAAAAAAAAAATTAGCTGGGCATGGTGGCGGGCGCCTGTAGTCCCAGCTACTCAGAGAGGCTGAGGCAGGAGAATGGCGTGAACCCGGGAGGTGGAGCTTGCAGTAAGCCGAGATCGCGCCACTGCACTCCAGCCTGGGTGACAGAGCGAGACTGGGTCTCAAAAAAAAAAAAAAAACAAAAACAGTATACCCTCTTCATGATTGTCTTTTTCTCCAGGGCTGGGCATTTTTTCCAGCTGGCTCTCATTTGACTCTTGAGAAATCAAATCCCGTCCTGGCTCCGTGTATATCACCCTACCGCTTTAGTGTTTTATTATCATTTAATATTTATGGATGTGACATCATAATCATTGTGTGCCCATTGCCAACTTCCTTAACCTCATTTTCATAGTCTGTACCCATAGGGCTTCAGATGCTCTATGAAAAAAAGTGCAGCTTTGTTTCAGAGAGCACTTTGGTGAGATATTGTTAGTGAGTTGCTAATTAGCATGTTTTCTCTGCATCATTTTGGATAGCCTCAGTCTTGCTGTCAGCTTTTCTGCAGCATTTATTATCTTTTTGCCTCTCTGAAAAACACACCATCAACTTTCATGTCATGCAATTACACCTGTAAATAAAATATTAATCATTTTCCAGTAATTAAGTGTTGCGATTTCATTGCTGATGCACTATCTGGTAAACTCCCAATTTCCTTCAGCATTATTCTAGAATCTAGTGTATGAGAAGCATTATCTCAGATATTTAAAGTTTTGTGGTAAACCTAATGAGATCTCATGATAATTTTGGTGATACCTTATTAAAACTCCCTGTAGTATAATTAAACCCCACCATCCTGCTTTTAACTGAGGGGAGGAAGATCTGAACCGTAATGCCAACACTTTATCAAAATGTTAAGACAGTTAGCAAAGCCAGAATAGATACAGATTACTATTATGTAAATTATAAATTTACTCACAGACATACACACATCTGCAGCAGATGAGGCTGTATGGAGCTGTACATAGGTGAAATTTACAGCCACCCTACCATCAAGCCTGATATATAAATGCCCACCTTCTCCACCCTCTTTCCCCTTCTGTTTCCTTTGCTGTATAGGTCTATAGAGAGCCACCCCCCCTCAGTTTCCCCATCCCTAATTGGCTTATTCCTCCAGCTACTATTTCCTTTGACACAGAAGTCTTGCCCTGCCCCTACCATAATACCTAGAAATACTTCTGCCTACATTTGAAGTCACAAGGCTATGAAACTTGCTATGGAGCGTTCTGGGGCAGCAGTAGTTCCACCTACTCTTAAGTCCAAACCACTCTGTCATGGAGCCAGCTTCTGAAAGCATCAGTCTTCTTTCCTCTTCCATCCTTACCAGACATCTTGCCACTGAAAGCCCCCATCTAGCTGCGGCAGAGCCCCTTCTCAGCCTGGCAAATGCTTCTATCAGTGGAGCCTCCTCTCTGGGGACTCCCCTGCTTCCTGGAGTGAGGAAGACAGATTCCATCTTTCTTCTCTTCTTCTTTTTATCTTTTTGCTTCTCCTCTCCCCATTCTTCCCTTTAGTGAATGCAAAGCATGAGCTGTATACTTGCATGACTTATTGTAATACAAACTCATTGTATTACTTAATCTTCCTCAAAATCCAACAAAGTAGGTGGTAATATCCTCCTTTATAGATGATGAAACTGAGGTTCCATCTGGTTAAGAGATTTACCCAATATTACAAAGCAACTGTGCAAAGGGAGGAAAAGAAGTCTACATCAGTCTGATTCCAGGCCTGAGCTGAGATTTAAAATGATTATTTCTACTCAGTGTAAGTGCCTATTTTTAAATGGCCACAATATGAAATTACCCTAGTCATATTATGATGACAAACTAATCAAAGTAGTAGACTTGACTTGCCATCAGGATCAGAAGGTGGAATATCATGAAAATTATGTCAATGAAAAAATAAATAAACATGTTTTAAGAATGTTATTATTAGTGTATATTTCAGATAACATTCTTTTGCAGATGAACATTATTATTATTGATTATTGGAGTCAATTACTATGACTTTTCAACTGGTAGAATATTAAGTTACAATGTTGGCAATGTATTTTATTTAAGCACTGACTGGACTTTCCTTTAAACTAGTTAAGGGTATGTTTCATCACTTCTTATTCCTACAACCACCAAAAATAGAGTTCCCTTCCTTTTTGTGTCTTAATCCATTATCCAAACCAAACTTACTTACTTACTTACTTCCTTCCTTCCTTCCTTCCTTCCTTCCTTCCTTCCTTCCTTCCTTCCTACCTTCCTTCCTTCCTTCCCCGTCTTCCCCTTCTCTCTTTCTTTCTTTCTCTTTTCTTTCTTTCTTTCTCTTTCTTTCTTTCTTTCTTTCTTTCTTTCTTTCTTTCTTTCTTTCTTCCTTTCTTTCTTTCCTTTTCTTTTCTTTTCTTTCTTTCGTTCCCGTCTTTCAACAGACATTTGAGCGTCTAATGCATGCCAGACTCTATGCACAGGGAACACATGTCCCATAGCATCTAGGGTTGTGTCTACCTTTGGTTCACTGGGTCTGTAGAGCCTACCAGCATAATGTGCACATAGTGGCTGCTCATCTGTGATGAAATAAGTAAAATTATAAAAATCTCTGGATATCATTTTTAGTTGTAGATTCACAGGTAACTGTAAGAAATAATACAAAGAGATCCTGTGTACACTTTAACTAGTTTCTCTGATGGTAACATTTTGTAAAACTATAGTATAATATCACAATCAGGATATTGACATTGACACAATCAACCAATCTTATTCAGATTTTCTCAGATTTACTTGTACTGTTTGTGTGCATGTGTGTATTACATTCTATACAATTTTACCACCTGTGTAATTTTGTGTATCCACCACCACACTCAAGATATTGATCAGTTCCAGCACCACAGGGATTCCATAACCACACCCACCTTCCTCCTTCCTTATTATGCCCCATCCCTAACTCCTAGTAACCCTTCATCTATGCTCCATTTCTAAAATATTGTCACTTCAAAATGTTATATAAATGGAATTATATAACATATGACCTTTTGTCACTGTATTTTTTTCCTCCACACACAGTGTAATTCCCTGGACATTCATCTAAGTTGCTGCAGGTATCAAGAATTCATTCCTTTTTGTTTCCAAGTAGTATTCCATAGTATGTATGATGAGAGTTCGCTTAACCATTCACTTGTTGGGGACAACTAGGCTGATTCTAGTTTTTGGTTATTACAAATAAAATTGCTGTATTCGTCCATTTTCACACTGCTATGAAGCCATACCTGAGACATGGTAATTTATAAAGAAAAGAAGTTTAATTAACTCACAGTTCCGCATGGCTAGGGAGGCGTCAGGAAACTTACAATCGTGTCAGGAGAAACAGGAATGTGGTACATGGTGACAAACCAGAGAAGTGAGTGTCGAGCAAAGGGGGAAGCCCCTTATAAAACCATCAGATCTCGTGAGAACTCACTCACTATCATAAGAACAGCATGAGGGTAACTGCCCCCATGATTCAATTACCTCCCACCAGGTCCCTCCCACAACATATGCGGATTATGGAAACTACAATTCAAGATGAAATTTGGGTGGGGACACAGCCAAATGTTCTCAGTTGCTATGAACATTCATATACTGGTTTTGTGTGAACATAATTTGACAGTTCACTGAGGCAAAAACCCAGTAGTGCAGTTGTTGGGTTGTAAGGGAGATGTGTGCTTAGGTTTTAAAGACATGAGAAATTGTTTTCCAGAGCAACTGCACCATCTTTTGTTCTCACCAGCAATGTGTGAGTGATCTGGTTTCTCCAGTTTCTTTATGTATTTGTCAGCATTTGGTTTTGTCAACTATTTTAGCCATTCTGATCAATATATAGTGATATCACATTGTGGTGTTAATTTGTATTTCCCTAGGTGCTAATGAGTCTTTGCTATAAAGACTCTTGATTAAAAAGAGTCTAACTCTTTAATATTGAACATCTTTTCTTGCACTTATTTGCCATCTATATCCTTTTCAGTGAAATTCCTGTTAATGTCTTTTGCCCATTTTCTAATTGAATTGCTTGTATTTTGCTGTAGAGTTTTGAGAATGCTTTATATATTTTAGATAGTAGTCATTTGTTGGATATGTTGCTTGCAAATACTTTCTTTCAGTCTCTATTTTGTCATTCATATTCTTCACATGAGTTTTAACAGAGCAAAAGTTTTAAATTTCTGAACATAATTTTAACAATGCTATGAGTGCAGCCAGAGGAAAAACATTGCTGTTTATGGTCTAAAGACCATCATCAAGATGGCAGTTAAACTACAAAGTCTGTAGAAACCGTAGTCCCCATATCTAATTCTGTGTACAGATAATGACACAGATATTAATAGCTGATGACAAAACAAGATGTTTGAGGGCATGTTGTAATAAAGTCATTTATTTATTCAACAAATAATCATCAAGTGACTCCTATGTGTTAGGCCCTATTCCTGTGATGCAGTGCTGATTTATATCATAAGAATGTACAACTAAAACTGAGATAAGGACTCAGAAGTCATGCAATATTGTACAATGGCAATAGTTAACAAAGGAACTAAAACTCTTCTTAGGAAAGAATGCTCGAGTTGAGAGCTGAAGGGTGAGTAAGGGTTAACTCTGTAAGGGAGTAAGGATAGGGACAGGAAGTGAGGGTGGGAGATAGGGAGACATGTACACAGAGTGGGGCCATAAGTGCAAAGACCCTGTCACAGGAGGGAGTATGGAGGGTTGAGGAATGGAAATAAGGGCAACTGTAGGGGGTGTAGAGTAAGGAGAGAGTGACACAAGAGGGGGCTGGATTTTGGTTTTCATTCCGAGAACCATTCAAAGGTTTTGATAAGGGGGAAATAAGCAATGTGATCAAACTTGCATTCTGAAAAGCATTGTCCAAATGCTGTATAGAATGTGGAATGGAGGGGGCAAGGAGCGGCTGTGGGTTGAGAGTTAAGAGGCTTCTGTTGTCATCCAGGTGAAGGTCAATGGTAGTTTGAAGTGAGAGGTTTATAATATGCTCTCTGTAAAGTTTTCTAAGGATTCCTGGTCAACCCCACACAAAGGTAGTTGAAGGCAAAATTTGAGCTGCGTTTGCTTATAGAGTTGGGTGGAGTGCCTTTTGGATGCATGGTGAAAGGACCACTGCAGGAACAGTTTCTTCTTTGGGAGAGAAAAGGACAACTATGACATGCCTCAGGGACGGAACCCAGAAGCCTTGGTGCTCTGTCTTGCCATTAGGAGCTGAGGTGACATCCTGTTCCCATCAGTTTGTGAGACTTCCCTTCAATCACACCAAAACCATTTTGTAGATCTAGGGCTGTTTGTAAATAACAAGGAAAATGACAGGATCCCAAATCTCTTGAGTAGTTCTCCTAAGAAGTAAGGCATAAGGAAAGCAGTGTGTTAAAAAAAAAAAAAAGAAAAAAGAAAGAAAAGGTAAGAAAATCTAAAGAAGTAAGAGGAAAAAAAGGGAAGGAAGGAAATAGAAACAATGTCTGTGATAAATAAGAATGAGAGAAGATGCATGTGGCAGGGAGTGCCATCCATTATCAGTTGGCATCTCCTCACTGACAGAGCTCCCCCATGTGTATAGCTCCCTTTCTTCAGCCATGATTGATGGCAGAGCTACTATTTTTATGGAAGAAGACTGTGACTTCTTCAAACTTCAAAGAGCCAGATTGAAGTTCTCTATATGTGAGTCTTAGAAGCTGAAAAGGTCTATGATGAAAAAACAGCAATTATGTTACAGAAGCCAGTGGAGGAGTCTGGCAGGAGTGGGTATGGACATACCTTTAGCATGAACCAAGGATGAAATTTTACTCTATATTTCGCAGTCAGGTTTCTGAGTCTACTTGAGATATTTGGTGTCTATTCTTATTTATACTGGCAAATCATAGTTTCCTTTGTGGGTATGCTTTAATAACGAACTTGAAGAGAAAACAGAAATACCTCTAGAGTTTTCGGATGGCAAATGGATCTTACAAAACATTTTTAAATAATCTAAGTATAAAGGATTCAAAAGCATATAGACTGAATTTCTCAAAAAATCAAGCAAAGTAAAAAGAAAAATAATTGTGTAAATATATTGTTATGAAATATTTAAAAATTTCTGATTAATATGTGGAAGGTCCCCAGGCCCAGCTGTGTTTACCTGTCTCAAATATCAAAGCAAGGAAAAGGACCTCTCTGTGACCTAATAAATAAAAAAACTAATTCATTTTGGATACACAATTGACCCTTAAACAACATGGTGGTTGGAGCACTGACTGCCCAAAGCTGTTGAAAATCCATGTATAACTTTTGACTCCCCCAAAAGTTAATGACTAAAGCCTGTTGTTGACAAGAAACCTTACCAATAACAGAAACATTCAATTAACACATATTTTATATGCCATAGGCATTATATATTGTGTTCTTACAATAAAGTAAGCTAGATAAAATAAATGTTGTTAAGAAAATTATAAGGAAGAGAAAATATATTTACTATTCACTAAGTGGAAGTGGATCATCATAAAGGTCTTCATCCTCATTGTCTTGATGTTGAGTAGGCTGAAGAGGAGAAGCAAGAGGAGGAGGGGTTGGTTTTGCTGTCTCAGAGGTGGCAGAGATGGGGAAGGTGGAAAGGGAGGCAGGAGAGGCAGACACACTTGTTGTAAATTTATAGAAATATATGGTAATTTCTGTCTGACTTTTTTGCTTTTTTATTTCTTTAAAAATGTTTCTATATGGTACCAACCCTTCTTTCACCATTTGCTTTAGTTTCAGTGCCTGTGTATTAGTACATTTTCATGCTGCTGATAAAGACATACCTGAAACTGGGCAATTTACAAAAGAAAGACGTTTAATAAACTTACAGTTTCATGTGGCTGGGGAGGCCTCACAATGATGGTGGAAGGCAAAGAGGAGCAAGTCACATCTTACATGGATGGCAGCAGGCAAAAAGGGCTTGTGCAGGGAAACCCACATTTTTAAAACCATCACATCTTGAGAGACTTATTCATTGTCACAAGAACAGCACGGGAAAGACCCACCCCTATGATTCAATTATCTCCCACTGGGTCCTTCCCACAACATGTGGGAATTATGGGAGCTACAAGATGAGATTTGGGTGAGGACACAGGGCCAAACCGTATTAGCCTGTATCACAGAAAGATCTATGTTGTAAAAGAAGTAAAAAGCAGTGTTGAATCATCAGAACCCTTCTGCCAGATTTTCTAATGTCAATTTGTTTTCTGGCATGGCTTCTTCTGTGTCTTCTTCCTTATTGCCCTTGAATTTCTCCAAGATATGTTTCATGAAACTCTTTGCCGACTACCTTTTTGGCTGTATCCACAATCCCTTTCATGATTTCATTGATTCACTCTGGTAAATCCTGAAAAGTCATGCACAACATCTGGACACCGTTTTCTACAGCAGGAAGTTAGTTTCAGGCTTGACGGCTTTCACAACTTTTTTCTATAACAATGATGACATCTTCAATGGTGTAATCCTTCCAGACTTTCATCATGTCCCATGTTCCCTCAACTGGGGTTTTCTTACACAACATTGACAATCCTATCCACAGAGTATAAGTGTAATGAGTCTTAAAGGTCCTATGATCTCCTGATCTAGAGGCTGAATTAGAGACATTGTGCTGGGGCAAGTAGACCATTTTGACACATTTCTTGTTGAACTCGTGGTGTTCTGGGTGGTCTGGAACTTTGCCCAATATCAAAGGAACTTTAAAAGGCAGTCTCTTACTGGCAAGCTTCTTCCTGATCTCAAGGACAAATCATCGATGTAACCAATCCAGAAAGAATGTTCTCATTGTGCAGGTCTTCTTGTTGAACAATGAAAAGACTGGAAGCTGGTGTTTATCTTTTCTCTTCAAGGCTCAGAGGTTAGTAGCTTTATAGCTGAGGACAGTCTTGATCATAAATTCAACTGCATTTGCACAAAACAATAGAGCAGAGTTAGCCCGTCCCTTCTTGTGCTAAATTCTGGTGCTCACTTTTCTCCCTTATGAATAATGTTCTTTGTGGCATGTGTTTCCAGAATAGGGCACTATCATCCACATTAAAAATCTGCTCAGGTATCCCTTCTTCTGTGATTTTCTTAATAGTGTCTAGGAACTTGTCTGCTGCCTCTTGGTTGGCAGAGGCTGCTTCTCTTGTCTTGATACTTTTTTTTCTTATACTTTAAGTTCTGGGGTACATGTGCAGAATGTGCAATTTTGTTACATAGGTATACACATGCCATGGTGGTTTGCTGTACCCATTAACGGGTGACCTACATTAGGTATTTCTCCCAATGCTATCCCTCCCCTAGCCTCCCACCCCATGACAGGCCCCAGTGTGTGGTGTTCCCCTTCCTGTGTCCATGTGTTCTCATTGTTCAACTCCCACTTATGAGTGAGAACATGCAGTGTTTGGTTTTCTGTTCTTGTGCTAGTTTGCTGAGAATGATGGTTTCCAGCTCCATCCATGTCCCTACAAAGGACATGAAATCATCCTTTTTTATGGCTGCATAGTATTCCATGGTGTGTATGTGCCACATTTTCTTTATCCAGTCTGTCATTGATGGACATCTGGGTTGGTTCCAAGTCTTTGATACTGTGAATAGTGCTGCAATAAGCATATGCGTGCATGTGTCTTTATAGTAGAATGATATAATCCTTTGGGTATGTACCCAGTAATGGGATTGCAGGGTCAAATGGTATTTCTAGTTTTAGATCCTTGAGGAATCACCATACTGTCTTCGACAGTGGTTGAACTAATTTACACTCCAACCAACAGTGTAGAAGCATTCCTATTTCTCCACATCCTCTCTAGCATCTGTTGTTTACTGACTTTTTAAAGATCACCATTCTAACTGGCGTGACATGGTATCTCATTGTGATTTTGATTTGCATTTCTCTAATTACCAATGATGATGAGATTTTTTCATACGTTTATTGGCTGCACAAATATCTTCTTTTGAGAAGTGTCTGTTCATATCCTTTGCCCACTTTTTGATGGGGTTGTTTGTTTGTTTTTTCTTGTAAATTTGTTTAAGTTCTTTTTAGATTCTGGATATTAGCCCTTTGTCAGGTGGATAGATTGCAAAATTTTTCTCTCATTCTGTAGGTTGCCTGCTCACTCTGATGATAGTTTCTTTTGCTGTGCAGAAGCTCTTTAGTAATTTTGGCTTTTGTTGCCATTGCTTTTGGTGTTTTAGACATGAAGTCTTTGCCCATGCCTATGTCCTGAATGGTATTACCTAGGTTTTCTTCTAGGATTTTTAAGGTTTTAGGTCTTGCATTTAAGTCTTTGAACATCTTGAGTTGATTTTTGTGTAAGATGTAAGGAAGGTGTCTGGTTTCAGTTTTCTGCATATGACTAGCCAGTTTTTCCAACACCATTTATTAAATAGGGAATCTTTTCCCCATTGCTTGTTTTTGTCAGGTTTGTCAAAGATCTGATGGTTGTAGATGTGTGGTTTTATTTCTGAGGCTCCTGTTCTGTTCTGTTGGTCTATATATCTGTTTTGGTACCAGTACCATGGTGTTTTTGTTACTGTAGCCTTATAGTATAGTTTGAAGTGAGGTGGCATGATGCCTCCAGCTTTGTTCTTTTTGCTTAGGATTGTCTTGGCTATGCAGGCTCTTTTTTAGTTCTATATGAAGTTTAAAGTGTTTTTTCCAATTCTGTGAAGAAAGTCAATAGTAGCTTTATGGGGATAGCATTGAATCTTAAGTTACTTTGGAGAGTATGGCCATTTTCACGATATTGATTCTTCCTATTCATGAGCATGAAATGGTTTTCCATTTGTTTGGGTCCTCTCTTATTTCCTTGAGAAGTGGTTTGTACTTCTCCTCGAAGAGGTCTTTCACATTCCTTCTAAGTTGTATTCCTAGGTATTTTATTTTCTTTGTAGCAATTGTGAATTGTTCATTCATGATTTGGCTCTCTGTTTCTCTGTTATTGGTGTAGAGCAGAACTGAAGGAGATAGAGACATGAAATACCCTTCAAAAAACCAATGAATCCAAGAGCTGTTTTTTTAAAAGATCAACAGAATAGATAGACCACTAGCCAGACTACTAAAGAAGAAAAGATAGAAGAATCAAATAGACACAATAAAAATGATATAGGGGATATCACCACTGATCCCACAGAAATACAAGCTACCATCAGAGAATACTATAAACACCTCTATGCAAATAAACTAGAAAATCTAGAAGAAATGGATGAATTCCTGGACACATACACCCTCCCAAGTCTCAACCAGGAAGAAGTCGAATCCCTGAATAGACCAATAACAAGTTCTGAAATTGAGGCAGTAATTAATAGCCTACCAATCAAAAAGACTTCAGGACCAGACGGGTTCACAGCCAAGTTCTGCCAGAGGTACAAAGAGGAGCTGGTACCATTCCTTCTGAAACTATTCCAAACAATATAAAAATAGGGAATCCTCCCTAACTCATTTTATGAGGCCAGCATCATCCTGATACCAAAACCTGGCAGAGACACAACAAAAAAAAAAAATGTCAGACCAATATCCCTGATGAACATCATTGCAAAAATCCTCAGTAAAATACTGGCAAACTGAACCAGCAGCACATAAAAAAGCTTATCCACCATGATCAAGTCAGCTTCATCCCTGGGATGCAAGACTGGTTCAACATACGCAAATCAATAAATGTAATCCATCACATAAACAGAACCAATGACAAAAACCACACGATTATCTCAATAGATGCAGAAAAGGCCTTCGACAAAATTCAACAGCCTTCATGCTAAAAACTCTCAATAAACAAGCTATCAATGGAATATATCTCAAAATGATATGAGCTATTTATGACAAACCTGCAGCCAATATCATACTGAATGGGCAAAAACTGGAAGCATTCCCTTTGAAAACTGGCACAAGTTAAGGATGCCCTGTCTCACCACTCCTATTCACCATAGTATTGGAAGTTCTGGCCAGGCCAATCAAGCAAGAGAAAGCAATAAAGGGTATTCAAATAGGAAGAGAGGAAGTCAAATTGTCTCTGTTTGCACCTGATATGATTGTATATTTAGAAAACCCCATCGTCTCAGACCAAAATCTCCTTAGGCTGATAAGCAACTTCAACAAAGTCTCAGGATATGAAATCATTGTCTTGACATTTTTTAAGCCAAACCTCTTTCTAAAACTATTAAACCATCCTTTGCTGGCATTATATTTTCCAGTTTTAGATCCTTCACTTCTCTTTTGCTTTAAGTTATCCTGTAATGTAATAACTTTGCTTTTTCTCAAATTGTATTAGAGTCTATAGGTATGCCTTTCTTATAGCAATCCTGCACACACTTAAAATCTGCCTTTTCAATACAAGATAAAAGATATTTAACAAGAAATGCAAAGTTTTTGCACCTGCTGGTGTAGCTGCAGCAACAGCGTCATCAATTTTCTTTTCTTACAATGGCTCTTACACGGGATTCATTTATCTTGAAATGGTTGGCAACTGCAGCTGCAGGCTTCAATCTATGGTACATACTAAGCAATTCAACTTTTTCTCGTATGTCCTGGCTTTCCTCTGCTTTTTTTGGGGAGCACTTGCAGCATCACTAGTGGCACCTCATATGAGTCCCATAGGGCTATTCAACATTTATGGTATTGCGTTAAACCCAACGAAAAATACACGAGAACAAGAGATCACTTTTTACTGTGACACAAAATTTATTGGAGAGGTGAACTGCTCATGAGATGATTAGCATCACATGTGTTTTATGTGGATACTCACAACACTTGAGCCCACCGCAATAGTAACAAGAGGTGGCTGCAAAATTATTTCAGTAGTACAATATGTCCTGCAGTTAATTTTAAGCAGTTATGATTTAATACTGCATCTTTAATTTGTTTGCATTTCTCTCAACTGCAAATGGTGCCATGTGTGGTCTGTAAGTGTGTGCGTAAGTGTTGATAAATCTTAGATTTTTTGTTTGTTTGAAATAGAGTCTTGCTCTTATGTCCAGGCTGGAGTACAGTGGCACCATCACGGCTCATGAGGCTTGAGCAATCCTCCCACCTTAGCCTTTCCAGTAGAGTAGCTGAGTAGAGTAGCTGAGACCACAGGCCTTTGCCACCATGCCCAGCTAATTTTTTGTATTTTTGTATTTTTTTTTTTTTTTTTTGTGGAGATGGGGTTTCACCATGTTGCCCCTGCTGGTCTCAAACTCCTGAGCTCAAGCACTCCGACAGCCTCAGCCTCCCAAACTGCTAGAATTACAGGCATGAGCTACAGTGCCCAGCCAATCTTAACTTTTTATAGTAGACTTGTGTATTTTTTATGGTAGTAAATGATAAAATTGACTAGTATCTACACATATTTTATGCATTCATGTCATACCTTTTCTTATTTGTTTTGACATTTCCAGGGCATACAGTTCATCTGCAAGTTTTTTCAAATTGTCACAAATCTCCAAAGAAAATTAATAAATTTATTGAAAATAACCATACATGAGTGGACCCTTGGTGCTCAAGGGTCAGCTGTATGTTAACAAATATGTGGCAAAGGGTTAATTCTGTTCTTGTGATTTAGGCTACTAATTGTACTTGCTTTGCTCATAGAGAAACTATCTGGTGACTCAAATTCAGAAGGATTAATTTTTGATGTTGTTGGCTTTTAGAAGACTGACTTTTTCCCCCTTTTTGCCACTATATTTGCACTGTAGTACTTCAGAATTTGAGAAAGATAGGCAGTGCTGGCAGTCTGGGCTATATGGCAGTAGGGGCAGCTGGCCTCAAGGAAGGAAAACTGGAATGCTTATGATGGGACTTCAGAAGTAATTGCCATTGTGAATGGCTCTCTCAGGTAGTATCAATGCAGATTTACCTCCATGGGTATAGCCCCTGGAAAATTTGGGAAAATGCTTAGTTTTCACCTGAAATAACCGTATTTTGCACACTTCCTTTTTTCATTCGATTGCAGCAGATTCTGTTGGAAACTGTGTGCCTTACAAGCCTTCACAGATGGGTGTTGGTCAAGTGGTTAGTTATTCCATCTGCAAACTGTTGTAGGGCCAGATTTCTCTCTTATCCTATGGAGTAAAAGAAAGCAAAAAATATCTGAAGGTTGGAAAATCATAGGAAAAAACAGGTATGAATGAATTATATTTTTCTCCTCTATCTCACCCATGTTTTTGAGATGGCATTAGATTTACAAATCATTTTATTATTTGAACTCAGAATGCCTTTCTCACAAGACTATTCTACTTTAAGGATTCTAATCTGTTTTGTAAAAAGTCATATGATTTGGAGGAATTTTCTGATAGCACAGTATCCTCTGTTTGTTGGTTGCTCTCAGATTTTCTCAAATGTGTGGTGTGCATCCAAAGAATGAAGTTGCCTGAGTGAAAATTTATCAATATGGTAGAACTCTTCTGGATAAAGGATCCTGAGAGTGAATGCCATAGTATGCTTGAGAAAAGCTTAGGAGGTTGAGAAAATGATGACCCACATTGTGTGAAATAGAATGCCTGTGGGACCAACACTGAAGAAGGAGTCAAAAGGCTCAAGGAAGTGGATATATGATGTAAATCTGGAAAACCCACCTGATGACTATGTTCTAAAAGAAGAGCCAAAGGAAGCCCCATCTATCAAAACAATAAGGAATGCTTAGGCAAGAGTGGTACCAACATCACAGAGAGGCCCCTTGGTGGCTGTGCTCCTCCATAGGCCAGAGTTGATGCTAGGAAATGCCTTTACAGAACTGGATGCCCTGATAGCAAGTGGAATGACAAGATTCTCAAATAATAGAGGCCAATGGACATAGCTTGAATGCCAGAAGCCAGTTGGGCACACTTATTATAATGAGCAGAAAGGCTGGAGTGGCAGATGGGAGATGAGATGCAGAGGGCTCTCTCAACATGGTGAATAGAACACAGCATCTCTAGGAGCAAGATAGATGGGAAGTCAACAAAGATACTGCACAATTAAGATAATGAAGAGTAGAAAATCAATAGGCTAGACAAATACAGTGTCGAAATCTCTTACCCTTTTTCTGTATTGGAGCCAGTTTATCAATCTAGAACCTACTCACTAAAGGAGAGACCAGATCCCCCGAAGAAAGGACACAGTAAAATCATGACAAGTATATGTGGTAATAATTCCCCCAGTGCTTCCACAGTGGAATCTATAGGTGTTTACTTAATAACTATACAGTAGGGAAAGGTGAATACCCCACTATTTTGAGGAATGTTGGACACAGGTCTTATGAGGAATAGAAAATAAAATCCTGGACCAGATTAGACTCAAGGGGTTCTGAGAGCCACCCAGTGGTTATTTCCTTAGTCTCCAAAAGTATAATTCAATGTAGTGGCTAGAAGCCCCACTAAGCCTGTGGGATAAGAGCAATATTAATGAGGGATGCCAAGCAAAAGCCTCTGAAACAGCTCCCCATTTTAATTTCTTCTTCCTGGGACTGCATTTCTGATTCTTCCAGCTGTTTGGACTGTTAGAGGCCAACAGTGCAAAGCTGGGCTCTATCTTTTCAACAGTTGGGTCACTCCTCCTTCTGAGGGGAGCCTGACCTAATGCTTGATGAGAAGGATAGAAAGGCTGGCTCCTTTGCCCCATTTCTGAAAACTCTGCTCTTGACAATCCTAACTTCACAGCTCCCTGTGAGATTAGCTGAAGGCTTGGAGATGCCCACCTTCTCTCTTTGCTCAGTCCTACTTCTTTTAGTATTCCATAGATGTTAATCCCAAGGACACTCCCCAGTTAACTGTGTGCATGCAAATCTCAGTCCTCTCTGAGTCAGCTTCCCAGGATTAACAACATCATAATTTCCCGTTTCAAAATAAAAGAATTGTGGGACTTTCCCAGCAAAATAAACCCTGGCTAGGTCAATTCATCCAAGATTGTAGGTATACTAAATGATCATTTGTCTGTGGCTTTCTTAATATGAAAGTTGTCTTGATTTAGTGAAATCAAGGTAATTTCACTTAGTGATCTTAGTAAATGAATAAGATGATTCTTTTGTGTGCGCTCAGCCTAGCATTCCTATCAGAATTCAACATTAAGAGATTCAAGGTGACGGCATGGTTCTTTCTTCGGGCAGAGTTGTCCATCCACCTTCCCTTGTTGAGGAGCTCAGCCGCCCACGGAGCATAAAGGAGCCTCCTGTTGCAAAATGCTGCAAACCTTTGTTGAAATCCCTCAAACCTGAAATGAATACTTCTTTTTCTCCTTCTAGACAGTAATTGGAGCAAATCGTTGTTTTTGTAATAGTAAATCAGAAGCAATCTTCACCTCTCATTTTGATATTTTGAAATAAACTTCTATTTTAAGTGTAGAGTTGAAATTGGCTTTTATTTATTGCTGTTAGAAGGCTATGCAGCCACCATGTTTAGGGTACAAAACCTCAGATAAATGGGGAAAGGTAATATTTACTGAGTGTCTACTATGCATCCACACTCTGCTTGGCTAACCTATATGCATTATTTAATTTAATCTTCACAAACATTGTATATCGTAAGTATAATTTCTATAATATATGAAGTTGAGAGGTAAAATGACTTAGTAAAGTCATACAACTAATAAGCTAAATAATGAACATTAGAATCCATGTCTTCAATCCAAGGCCAAAGCTCTTTCCACAGCTAATTTGGCTTTATTCTTTGTAGCTAAAGCCCATTTATTCTAATGTCTTAAAAATTATATCATGCTCATCTGTAATATTGTGATTTTACAGAGAGATTTGGACTCTATTGAAATTTTATTTCATTTTTCAGTAGCCACAGAGAAATTTGTGAGATAATGAGAAAAGAAGTTCTGTCTTTTGCATCTGAAAGCAGCAGACTATATTATTGACCGTTTTCATTATTTGGTCTGCACTTGGAAAATATTTTCACTTGTGCGGAATGAGAATTTTGTATTCAAAATATAATTTATTTTGTGGCTGGACATAGTTGTTCACACCTGTAATCCCAGCACTTTGGGAGGCTGAGGTGGGCAGATCACCTGAGGTCAGGAGATCGAGATCAGCCTGGCCAACATGGTGAAACCCCATCTCTACTAAAAATACAAAAAACTAGCTGAGCATGGTGGCGGGCTCCTGTAGTCCCGGCTACTGGGGAGGCTGAGGCAGGAGAATGGCGTGAACCTGGGAGGCAGAGGTTGCAGTGAGCTGAGATTGTGCCACTGCACTCCAGCCTGGATGACAGAGCGAGACTGTCTAAAAAAAAAAAAAAAATGCAAAAATTAGCTGGGCATGGTGGCATGCACCTGTAATCCCAGCTACTCAGGAGGCTGAGGTACAAGCATTGCTTCAACACAGGAGATGGAGGTTGTGGTAAATTGAGATCACACCACTGCAATCCAGCCTGGGCAACAGAGTGAGACTTTGTCTCAAAAAAAAATTATATATGTATTTTGTATTGTGATGTGTTTGTGTGTGTGTGTGTGTATGTATGTGTGCGTTTATGCTTGTGTGTGTGCTTAATTTATATGACATACATTATTACCTCCTGGGAGTAAATTAAAGGATAATTAGAGTAATTTTGAAATATCTAATATATTTGGAAAATGATTCTCTCCTCATCTCACCAATGATGTTAAAGGACACCACGGCAAAACAATGGTTTCTCTAAATGGATATGAAACCAGGGACAATGACTCTCCCAGACAATGAAATTCCAGGAGGAAGGGCTGCACTTTTCTTCCTGCGGTTTTCTATATGCTAAACATAGTTGATCCTACCCTGACTCAATGGTAATGAAAGGAATAACTTTAAGAAGTAAACCCTTCTGCTTTGTCATTTTTGTTACAAAAACTCTTCTGAGAGAGCTAGCAGAGTGTAATAGCTAGATAGTAAAATAAATAGCTGGGAGGCGATGAGGAACTCTAGTAAGTATGGAGAAGTAATGAAGCATATAGTGTGTCCTTAAGACAAGATCAGTATTTTGTGAGCAATTGGCATCCTGGTTTTCTCTCCACTCTGGAGGAGAAAACTAGGGAGTGCACCACATCACTCACATCAGTAGTCTCACAGAAGATCTACTTTGGTTAGAGGGCTGAAGCAGTGTCTCTTGGATACACTGGACTGCTGTCATTGAGATCACATTTCTGCTTGTTGTTACCAATGCTTTATTTTAGTATCTTGGGGTCAGTGTGTTTTTATGTGGGAAAACTCTAGGCTACCCACTGGAGTCTATTGTGAGTGGAGGCTGAGGAGAAGACAAGGAGGAGTTGGACACTGATTCAAGAGGGTTACGCAAGAATCCAGATCAGTGCCTCAGCAAATGGTTAATCTTACCTGACATTGTAGCTGTTCTAAAAGTGCAAAACCATTGGTTTAGTTACTGAAGCAAACACTGCATTTAACATCTGACGAAAGCCCTGATGTCCTGTAGTTAAACTATTGGAGGGATAAGAATTTATTCTTGATGTGTTTACTTTATAATTTTTAAAGTGTTCTGTTTCATTCAATGTCTTGAATGTTTAATATGACTAATCGCTTCTTGCTTTGGAAATGAGCATGTTCTTTGATAAATTGTTCAAGTGTTCAGGCATATAAATTGGAACGATTTTTAGATTCTTGACAGTGTGTGTAGCATACCAGTTGATGAAGAGAATCTCAATATTACATGCCAAGCAGGTTCTGCAGCATTATGTATTTCCAGGAGAACTGGTGAAAATTAGCATAGACTTTGGAAGGTTAACCTCCTCTTTTTTTTTTTTTTTTTTTTTTTTGAGACGGAGTCTTTCTCTGTCCCCCAGGCTGGAGTGCAGTGGCGCGATCTCGGCTCACTGCAAGCTCCGCCTCCCGGGTTCACGCCATTCTCCTGCCTCAGCCTCCCGAGTAGCTGGGACTACAGGCGCCCGCCAACACGCCCGGCTAATTTTTTGTATTTTTAGTAGAGACGGGGTTTCACCGTGTTAGCCAGGATGGTCTCGATCTCCTGACCTCGTGATCCGCCCGCCTCGGCCTCCCAAAGTGCTGGGATTACAGGCTTGAGCCACCGCGCCCGGCCGGTTAACCTCCTCTTATTTCAAGTTTTTAAAAATGTATTTAACTAGAAATAGTTGAACCATCATTGAACAGGTGAAAACAATCATAAAGATTTACTTTGCACATGCACACACACCCACAGTCATAAAATAGTAAAAATTTTCTGAAGCATTTGTGAAGATTTAGAGGAAGCATTAAAATAACTATAGATGGTGGAGGATGGGTGGTAAGGCAGCATGGCCACCAATAACCTTTACCAGCCAGGTCTCTCATTATGTAATTCATAAAGATCTGTATAAATTAGCTTTGGTTTATCTATAGAGACAGGTGTTATCATTTGAGTTGAACCCAGTACATCATACATTCATAAAAGCCAGATGGATGACACTGCCTATGGAAGTTTAGTGCCAGTCTATAAAGGCCAGATGGGTGCCGCTTCACGAAAGGGTTTATATTGGCTGGCTATGGCTGCACTCCAGAGAGTAATGAAATGTTCTCAGTTCTCCAAATAATTCCTCCATTCTTTATCTTCGGTTGTAATGGTCTGCAAGACCTTTCAGCTCTGAGACTTACCATTGAATTTGATATAACCTCATACATTGTATGTCTAAAGACAGTTGCTCTTTTGGTAGTACATAAAAAAGATAAGGCACCCAGTAATCACTCAAGCCAAAGAACATAAACCAATCAGATCGTATAATGATTTTACGCTGTTTTTCTCTTTCACTTAAAAAACCTTGGAGTTCCCTAGGTGCATCTAAAAATATATCAAAATGTGAAATAATTTTCTTTGATGAAAATTACCCAAAGTCCATTCTCTTTACCGGTATTAACATACAACATTCCAAAACCTTGTGATGAGTGAAAATCAAGCCAATGCTTAATGAGGCTGAACTGATATTCCATCTCTATGTGGTGGTTCCCTCATAAAACATTGATTTTTGTGACTGTTCTCTTTGCTGACTTGGTGACTGCATTGGTTGTGCTTGGTTTCCTAAATTTTCAGTCTCATAAATAGTTTGCTTGTGGTATTATATGATGATTATAAAATTCTAGGCTAACAACAGACTCTTCAAATTCAAGAGGAAGACATGGGAAGGCTTTGTAAATACTCAAACTGATGAATATCACAGTAACGAATTATTTCTCCCATAAAACTTTTTATAGTCTATGATGCACAACTTAGATTCTTCCACATTCTCTTTTATTTCTGCTTCTAGCACTAGCAACTCCCTCTCTTTTGAGGAATATTTTTTCATAGGAAAACAAAATTTATATCACCTCATGATCTGATCTGTACTGTGTTGGAACAAGTAGAGAATAATAGATGTAAGTTGAGCTGTGGATGATGAGGTTAGGAAGCATTACACTTGCATCATGTCCAGCTCAAACTTTTCTCCTTCAAAGTTACTTACTGTTGGTAAAGCCAAGAATGTTAAATCCGTGAATGCTGAGAGCTTGCCATGTTGTCTAACCTAACATATCTTTACATGATAAAGCTCCTAAGGCTTTGTTTATTAGATAGATGGTGTTTAATGTGGCTGGGCAGCATTTTAATTAGTGAGAGAAAAGCATGAATCTCTCCCCATCATAGGAGTCTGCATTGCCTTCAAATTTCTCTAGATATTTCAATATAGCTTCTCTCCACACTGAGTTTGAGGACCTCTGAGCTAAATGACCTGTGGAAGATTCTCTCAAATTTCAGGTGTCTGGGGCCAAGGATTCAGAGTGAACACCATGTCAGTTGTTGGGTGAGAAAGCTCCAACATAAAGGAGCAGTAATTCATTGCCAGAGCACACTGTTCAGGGGCCTGCAAGACAGTACTGGTGAGTCAAATATGGCATCACACTTGTCTCTTCTATTTCTCACAGGAGTAGGGTTTCTTTGCAGGTTGAGACGTGGTGTGATGGTGTTGAAGGGTAAACGTGGCTCCATTATCACCCGCTATTAGGAAGCAGAATCTGTGGCCCTAGTAGCAATACCTTAGTAATTTTGGCCCACTAAGTTGGGGCCTAAAGAGTGCAGGACTCCAGTCCAATGTTGCGATATTGGCAAGACACAGTTTATCTTAGTGCACAGTGTAAAATAATAGGGTGGGACCAGATCTCTGAGATTCTGGAAATCTGATCTCTTTAGATTCTTCACACAAGTAAAGCATTGTGAAATATTAGAAATTTACATGGCCTAAATTATTTTACAAATTATAGAAGTAAGCAGCATAAGTAAAATGTCTTCTAAGATCATTTATAAGGTCTTATTTCTAATTGCATAAATATCTATAACTACTACAATCATACTGTTTCGAGAAATTTTGTATTTAATAATAGATCCTTAATTGGAATGATAATTTTCTTCTTGCTACACTTAATACTGATTTTAGTGAGAGTATTATTTCTAAAACTTACAGCAGATTTGGATATACTGGAAAGGGCTCAGAGACATATAGATAAGTAGTTTTAAAATGAAGTTCAGGAGAAATTGTAATGGCTTTTTCCTTGTTTTTGTTTGGTTTTAGTTTGGGGATGATAAGCCTATGATTGTATTAATACTTATTCAAACATCCAGATAAAATGACAGTATTTGAAAACCATCAGAATATTTTGTCTGTAATAATCTAGATATTTAGGTCCTGTACTAGACCTCTAACAGATTATTCTAAAGCCCAGGAAGTACAGAGGTAACTACTGCTATACCAAGATTAAAAGGAAACAATCCCTTGATGTGTTTTTGTATGATTTGTATGGGCTTCTCTAGACTATGCATAATCACAAGGGAAGCCAATTTGTATAATTTTTCCCCCAAATCTGATTTAACCTTTACTGGATTTCACACAGTCAGAACAAAACCAAATTTCAAGGGCTTACATCTGGTTCCAAATGCATTACACATTTCCAGATTTTTTTCAAATGTTGTAAATACTTATTGCTAATTTGCTTTTGTAACTGAAGCAGATGTATACCGTTGATAGTAACACCAAAGGAATACTTTAATTTATTAATTAGAATGTTTATGGCTTCTTTAAGGCTGTGCTTCCACGCAAGCTAAGGCAGTGATCTGTGAATTAGTTTCTATTTGCGAAGGTAGAGTTGCTATGGATATTTAAACAGGATTGAAATGAAAGAGAAAGTTCTCTGGCTAAACCAAAGCATTATAACATTTTAGTGAAGTTTAGATTTTGTTTCACATTCCAAACTCACAAATGAATTTCCCCAAGCATGAAAGGCAGCAGATGAGAAGGCTGAGAAGGCTCAAAGGAATGCAGTCACTGCAAAGTGAAGTGCAGTCCCTGCTTTCCGTAGAGCTGCTACCATTTCACTTTAATCTCTATTTCCTGAGTCCAATCATGATTTCTTTTGTGGTCACCTACAACTAAAAAAGTGGAAAGGATAACAAAGAACTGTTAAGTTGTTCTCTCAATAGTTGGATGAAAGATCATTTTGGCTCAAGAGACTAGAGGAGAACTTGAGGTAGGAACCAAATCAATTCCTCTTCCACAATTTTGTTCCAAAAAATTTCTCAAGATTGAAATTGATTGAGAAGTCTCAGACTACTTTAGCACTTTGGAAGAGAGACTCAACAAATGGTCCTGATAGGGTGAATTTCTTATTCTCTGATCTGATCTCATTTAGATTATCTTAACCAGAGATACAGCGAGGGGATGAGAGAAGATCTGGATTAAATCTCTGATATACCTACAGAATTTATTTCTTTCATCCTTGGCTTTAAGAAGACTGACAGCTCACCTCAAACTCAAGTTTGTGTTAGATAAGCTCTTTAGTTAGCAGGGTATCGGGGACAACACTGCAACTGACAACATGCATTTTTCAAGGCTCCTTGGCTATGCCAGTTTTCTGTAATTTGCATTTAATTACTTATCAGCCTCAGCAGCTAATGCTTTTCTTTCAGCTGAAAATGAGTGTTTTGTTGGTGTTGTAATAGAATTTGTACATTAAATCTTTGTAACTGATAGAAAAAAGTATAGCAGATAAGAACAGAGAAACTTACAGGAGTAGGTAGACTTAGTTATTGGGAAATCAAAATACAAAGAAGGAGGGATGACATTGAGCCAGGACAGATGAAGGTTGCCATACATATGCTCATTAAATATGACCATGGAAAGCAAAGTGACTCCCAACTGTGTGCTGCCAAGTAAATGACACTATGGGCAAGAGAAATCCTGGATTGCAAAACCACTCCCAGTAATATACATAATATGGATAAAATTGGTTTGATTTTTCAAAGTATACTCCCCAGAGATCTGACAAATATGATGGCTTTATAAAACGTATTCAAATTAATATGGCAGAACTTAGAAAATGATTATACAGATGTGAGTTGCTTAATGACAGAAGTACATTCTGAGAAACGTGTTATGTGATTTTGTCATTGTGCAAACATCATAGGATGTATTTACACAAACCTAGGTGGTATAGCCCACTACACACCTAGGCTATATGGGATAGCTTATTGCTCCTAGGCTACAAGCCTGTACAGTATGGCATATGCCTGTACTGTATACTGTAGGCAACTGTAACACAATCATAAGGATTTGTGTTATTGAACATATTTAAACATAGAAAAGGTACAGTGAAATATGGTATAAAAGATTAAAAATGGCACACTTGTGTAGGGCACTTATGAGTGGAGCTTGCAGGACTGTAACTTTCTTACCTTATAAACTTTAAATTTTTAAAAACTTTTTGACTCTTGTAATAACACAGCTTAAAACACAAACACATTGTACAGCTGTACAAAAATATTTTCTTTCTTTATATCTTTATAAGTTTTTTTCTGTTTTTACTACTTTTATTTTTTACTCTTTAGATATTATGTTAAAAAACAAAGACATAAGCACACGTGTTAGCCTAGGACTACACAGTGTCAGGATCATCAGTATCACTGTATTCCCCCTCCACATCTTGTTCCACTGGAAGGTCTTCAGGGGCAATAACATGCATGGAGCTGCCCTCTCCTATGATAACAACGCCTTCTTCTGGAATATCTCCTGAAGGACCTGCCTGAGGCTGTTTTACAAGTAACTTTTTTTAAATAGGTAGAATACTATTTTTAAATAGGTAGAATACCATAAACACTCTAAAATAATGATAATAGTATAGTATTGTAAATACATAAACCAGTAACATCATCATCAAGTATCATGTACATAACGACTGTACATCATTGTATATGCTCAGACTTTTATTCGACTGGCAGTGCAGTAGATTTGTTTCCACCAGCATCATCACAAACATGTGAGTAATGCATTGCACTGACACTAGGTGATAGGAATTTTTCAGCTCCATTATACTTTTAACAGTCCACATGTTCCATCATTTAAATGTCGTTATGAAGCACTGATTGTATTCTTTTTGACGAATTAATGCAACTTATAAAAAAAGGCATCTGGAAGAACAAAATCCATGAATATGGGTTGTAGATGTATAGCTTTCCTCATCTCCAGTTCTCCAGAAAATGGAGCCTTTGACAAAGTTTACATACCCAGGCTTTATTGGTAGATACAATCTCAGGGAGGCAGGAATGAAGTGCAAAGAAAGCGAGGCACGAAGGAGGAGTTGCAAACACAAAAAAGTACATAAGCAAGTTGGCCATAGCATCAGCAGAAAAGCAGTTGATTGCTTGGTTCTACACAGTATTTTCCAGACAGTTGTTGCCCTAGAGTAGTCCCTTGGAGCAGGGATAGGCAATCTTTTTCTGTAAAGCATCATAAAGCAAATACTTCAGACTTTGCAGGGCATATAGTTTTTGTCACAATTACTTAACTCAGCTATTATAGCATGAGTGCAGCCATAGACAGTAAGTAAATAAATGGGCATGGGTGTATTCCAATAAAACTTTATTTGTAAAAATAGGAGGTCCTCCAGATTTGCCCTGTGGCTGTTGTTTCATAATCCCTGTCCTAGAGAGAAAAGGAGAAAAATTTACGTGCCTTTTCCTTCTTGTCTCTCCTCTTTCACTGGCCAAAGTTCACCCAATGAGGCATTATACTTTTGGACTTTGTTACCTGCCCCTCCAGAAAATCACTTAGGAAACAGATCGCGCATACCACAGTGTAGGGCATCATTTAAGCTTGGAAATGTTGGAGGAATTATAGATTTATATGTCAGTTCAGTTTGGACCTGGTCCCAAGAGCCAGTGTTGCTGCCACTGCAGTAACAGAGACTGAGATGCTGATGGTGTGAGGACCAGGGACAAGGGTGATGTCTCAGGTTGTCCACTAGAACAAGCAGCCACGGGCTGGGGACTGGGACCCTGGTGGGGCTGATCCCATCTGGCGAACTGCTTAAACTGGGTCTGGTAATGAAACCCATTCAAATATGGACTAAAATGCTCCACAAAGGAAATATAAGTGAGAAGAGCAGATTGAAACATATCTGACCTGTCCTTTGCTTGAAAAGTTGTTAAATTACCACCACTCTAAGACCGTGAAGAACATTCTCTGGAATGTTGCTAAAGGCATTTTCCTCATTTCTTAATGACTGAGCATTAAATCGGTACCGAGAAAATTGGGTTATAAGCAACATTTAGGGATAAGACCCAGAAAGGCATGGCTGTTCTCCCTAGGTGCCCCTTTGGGCTGCTATAATCAGCAGAATAGTTAGTTGGCGAGATGGCCACAGGAGATCTGGCCCTATGAGTCACACAACAGTAGGCCAAACCTAGGGCACTGGAGTCAGAGAGTGTATTAGTCTGTTTTCACATTGCTGATAAAGACACACCCAAGACAGTGTAATTGATAAACAAAAAGAGTTTTAATGGACTCACAGTTCCACATGGCTGGGGAGGCCTCACAATCATGGTAGAAGGCAAAAAGCATGTCCTACTTGGAGGCAGACAAGAGAGAATGAGAGCCAAGTAAAAGGGGTTTTCCCTTATAAAACCATCAGATCTCATGAGACTTATTCACTACCACGAGAACAGTATGGGGGAACCGCCCCTGTGATTCAATTATCTCCCACTGGGTCCCTTCCACAACACATGGGAAATATGAGAGCTACAGTTCAAGATGAAATTTGGGTAGGGACACAGCCAAACCATGTCAGAGAGCATGGGTTCAAATCTTGGTTTCAGCTCAAGGAGTAGAGTGACTCAGGTCAAGCTACTTAATCCCCCTCTGAGTCCATTTCCTTCTTTATAAAGTACAACAGTACCCATTTCTTTGAGGATTAAATGAGGTAGTATGTAAACTGACAAACAGAGTGCCTGGCACACATTGGCATTTAATAAATTGTAACTATTAGCTATTTTGTGTGTATCCCTAGAGAGGTAGCTTCCTCTGGGTGACACAGTTGGTTTCTATTGCCATTTTACCATGTACTATTGTCAACATGCATGGGTGGCTTTAACTGTATGAACCTCAGTTTTTCCATCTGTCAAATGAGCATATTTTATGCCCACCTGTAGGGTTTCGTTTGGAGTATAAATGATTGAATATGTATATGAAGTACCTAGTACAGTGTTTGAAATGTAGGAGTTAATAGTAGCTACTATTATTACAATTTTAATTCATAATTCATCTCATATAGAAGCATAGTCTAACAAATAAAATCAACTGCTGTGTGGTGTCTGTCTTTCCTCAGTAGCCTCTTTCTAGAAAGATATAGAGGTGGGTAGTGAGCAAAATGGCTAAGTATGTGAATGTATTACTTTTTTATTTCAATCTTAGAGTTGTCTGTTAATATCAGTACTGTCATGAGCATTGTACAGTGGGCTAAACTGACCAGTTCGAACAACACAGGCTCTGACATCTAGTAGCTGTCACGTGACGCTGTGATAGTGGGAAGCAGAATGAAAGCTCTGCTTTTTTGATCACCAACTATCTCTCAAATACTCTACTGGTTTGCTTTACATATAGTTAATCACCACAACAATCCTAAGGGTAAACACTCTTCTTGTCATTTCCAGTTTACTGATGCTTGGAGAGTTTACGTAACTGAGATCCTGGTTTTTCTGGTGCCAAAGCCCTTGCCATTTAACTGCTGCACCCTGAGCCCCTGAATGGGAATAGAAGTCACAACATTTCCAGCTCGCTCTGGGCCATAATCTCAGCTGGTGAGCTGAGAATATCATACCGATTTCCACGCCTCAGTTTCCTCATCTCTAAAATGAGGCATTGTATTATCTAGACTTTCAGTTCACTCTAGGTCTACAGTTCTGTATGCATTGATTAGAAGAAATGAACATAATGATAATGAGAAGTGCATGTGTGACTGGGAAGGGGTGGGAATCTGATATTGTTGGAGAGAGGAAATAGGGAAGGTACGTGCCCTTGCTTCTTATCCTTGCCCCTGTAGCTTGAGGCATGTATGCCTTTAGTGGGCAGACATGCTGAAGTTCTTAAAACATAAGCTAGCTCACATTACTCCAATCCCTTTCCGTCTCAGTTCAGGTGAATGGCTCCTCCAATGGCCTATCAGACTTGCCCGATCGCCCCGTCACCCTTTATCTCACAGACCTTGCCTGCTCTGCCCTTACTCTCTCTGCCCCACCATGTTGACCTCCTGCTGGTCCTGCAACATACCAGACACACTCCTGGCTCAGACCATCACACTTGCTGGTTCTCCCTGCCTGAACAGCCTCAAAGCTGGACCCCTCACTTTCTTGGGGTCTTTGATGAAACGGTATTTTCTCCATAAGGCCTTCCCTGTCCGCCTGCTTAAAATCACAAACCCCTTCTTCCCCAGCAATCTGTGTATCACCCCTGCTTTGTTGTCTCCATAGCGCTTATCACCATCAAACATACTGTAGCTTTTACTTTTATATTTTTATCAATTACCTGTCTTCCCTCCTATAGAGAGGGAGAAAAATGTTGTCTCTGTTGACCACTGCTGAATGTCCCTGCCTCGAACAATCCTAGCACATGTTAAATGAGTGAATAATCAACATTTGAAAAATATAGACTAAAGCCAGGTAACCTTGTATATGTACATGTATCACTCATAGAAATAAACTAAAAGTTCATACTCACTAGTTAACTTTGCAAGATAACATTTACCTCAATTATTATCAGTCTGTAATGTATATCCAAACTTTGAATGAAGGATGAAAATGCTCTTTAGAAGAATGCCAAATTAAGAATTATCTGTAGATTTCAGTTTTTCTGCCAACAATGCTTAAAACTAATTATAATTTATGTGTAAGCAAATGCTTAAAATTCTGAGTTTACACAGTCTGTGGAAGTTCTAGATCATAGCTATCAAAATCATTAAAACATCTTCAAAACTAATTAGCATATAATGTAGACTTACCAAAAAAAAGTAACTCATTAAAAAATTTTCTCTTAAATTTAATTATAATGATCTTGATTTGTTACTGAAACCAGTATTGGGAAACTACGTTGTTATGATTTCTAGTGGAACCCCTGACTATTTTAACCAGTGCTTCCCAAACTTTAATACGCATGTCAATTACCTCAGTTCTTGTTAAAACGCAGACTACGATTCAGTAGGTCTGGGGTAGTGCCGAAGATTCTCCATGCCAAAGAGTCATACAGGTGATACTGATGCTGGTATTCAGACCATCTGAAGTGAAGTGGAGCCAAATTCCTACTACATCTGCCATCTCTTAATACACACACACACACACACACACACACACACACACACACACAATTTTTAGAGACAGAGTCTTGCTCTGTTGCCCAGGCTGGAGTGCAGTGGCGCAGTCATAGCTCACTCTAGCCTCAAACTCCTGGGCTCAAGCGGTCCTCTCACCTCAGCCTCCCCAGTAGCTGGAAATACTGGCATGCCCACTATGCCTAGCTAAGTTTTTTTTTAGAGATGAGGGTCTTGCTATGTTGCCCAGGCTGAAGCGATCCTCCCACCTCTGTCTGCCAAAATGCTAGAATTACAGGTGTGAGCCCCCACACCCAGCCCCTTCTCCTAATATTACCATTGTGGCATCAAATGAAACCAAAATAAGGGAGACATTTTTGCAGGAGAAGCTTCATTGATACATTGACCAGCTGATATCATTTAGTGCTGAAAGGAAATAGAGAAGCTTGCTGTTGCAGACATCACATCAACTGGAGAAATAAGTGCAGGAGGACTGATTCACAGAATTCCCTTTATAACATCTGATGTTTAAAGAGATATAGTAAGACATCCTGACTCTTCTGCAGGAGTAGAACTTGTTTCAGCCATATCCTAGCCTCAAACAGGGCTTTAATATTTCTAACTGTAATTATTTTCTAATAAAACAGCAGAGACAGGAAGAGAACTGAATACTTTTTTTTTTTTTTATGAGATAGTGTCTTGCTCTGTTGCTCAGGGCGGACCGATGGTGGTGGGGCGATCATAGCTTGCTGCAGCCTCAAACTCCTAGATTCAAGCAATCCACCTGCCTCAGCCTCCTGAGTAGCTGAGACCATAGGGGCACACACCACTATGCCCTGCTAAAGGACTGAATAATGCTAAAACATGCAAGGAGATTGATTGAGGGTGGGGGGCAACCACAGCTTTATTTTTTAACGCAACAAGCTTAGGAATTACACAGAAAATAATAGAAGCTTGCCTCTTTTTGCCATTGCACTCATTCAGTGTGGGTCATAAAAACTTGGGGAAGAAGGTATATATCAAGTGACTTTACACACATAAGGTTCAGTTTTATAGGTGGAGTGTAGCTCATGGGTGGAGTGATCCATATTGTGGCAGTAATTAAACATCATTGGTCTCCTTCCTGGAAGGAGTTCCATTTGTTTGAAGTGGGCAACCAAAACTTCTTTGGTAGTGGTTAGTGACAGCACCCAGAAACCTATTCCCAACTTGACTCTCGATTGATAGGAAAATATGGGAGGAGAGCCATGTAAGATTTGTTTTTCTATGTCCAGAAAGCTCCATTGTTGAAGGAAATAATTAATCCAAATATGTCCTCATGCTAAGTTGACTAATAGAGCTTTTTTCCACAGGGATCACTTTGATCAAATTACTTTGTATTTTGTCTTCTGGTCTGGTACATGCTTTTGAATCAAAAGCATGTATCAGACTAAACCACTGCAGTCAAGAAACAGGTAAAGTATTACTTTCCTAGCTGCTTCTAGGTTGGATGGCAGCAAAGTCATCCTGAGTTACTCTCTTAACTGAACTGTGCAGTCGTACATTCCCCACTTCTTTGTGTCCAGAAAAAAGAGGGTAATGGTCTCTGTTTTCTTAGGTAACCAGGATCACATTCAACAACAGCTCAGGAACTTCCCTTGAAAGTAGAATAACCTCAAACTTCATCCTTCTTTCCTTTCTTTCTTTCTTTCTCTCTTTCTCTCTCTTCTTTCTTTCTTTTGCCTTCCTTCCTTCTTTCCTTTCTTCCTCCCTCCCTCCCTCCCTCCCTCTCTCTTTCTTTCTTTTTTACTTTTTTTCTTTTTCTTTTCTTTCTTTTCTTTCCTTTTTTGACAGAGTCTTGCTCTGTCACCAAGGCTGGAGTTCCGTGGTGCGATCAAGGCTCACTGCAACCTCCACCTTTCAGGCTCAAGCAATCCTCCCACCTCAGCCTCCTGAGTAGTTGGGACCACAGGCTTGCACCGCCACACCTGAGTGATTTTTTGGTTGTTTTGTTTAATTTTTAGTAGAGACGAGGTCTTGCTGTGTTGCTCAGGCTAAATGACCTTACTCTTTCTCACTTCTGCAGTCATAAAACCAGCCCTTTCATTTAGAGGATACCTATGATCATATGTTTATATGCTCCTTTAAGCAACATCAGGAAGTTGAGACCGACTAGTTCCTCCTTATTTTCAAAGACAAAATTGGCCACATGATAAATATTATATCTTTTCCTCAGAAGAGCCAGTCCTGGATCAATGTTAAACATTCCACAATTTGGTCTATTTCTTCAAGCAGTCTTGTTTTATTAGGGTTATAACAAATAAGCCAAATATTACCTTTGCTCATCTCCATCTTCTCCTGTGTACAAAGGTTTTCTATTTGTTAGGATTTCTTGAATTGCAAAGAGCCAGGATTGGAGGAGAATATATGATTTTTGAAAGACTAAACAATGTTACTACTTTCCTATAGAATTCTTCTTCCACATTTGGTCACATAATAAAAATAATAGGTAATACTTATGTCACACTCATCATGTGTCAACATCGAAAGGATTTTTCCTTTGTTAATGCATTTAAACTTTAAAGCCTCTCTGTAAGGGAGATACTGTTTCTCTGCTTTCCACACCGGGAAGCCGAGGCACAGAGAAGTTAAGTAACTAGTCCAGGACCATGCAGTAGTAAGTTCAGAGCTAGGATTTAAACCAGGCAACCCAGCACCCTAATCCATGCTCTTAACCTCTGAGGCATAATTTTTGTCACCAACTAAAGCAGACCTATGCCCTATAACTTCCAGGTCCTACTAAGTTGCTTTTTTCTTTCTTAAATCCTATTTGGGGGTATAAGTTCTATGATTGAATGGTAACTAAGTGATTTTTCAGATTCACTAACTGCCTTCTCTCTTTGATAAGATTAGACTCTGTTGTTTATATTGCCTCAGAATTTCTCCCCCTAATTCTCAGTATTTTTTGTCTCAGTGAAAATGATTCTGTTTCTCACTTGCTAACAGGTTTCAGGATCATGTAAATGAAAAATACAATAATTATAAAGAGAACTATAGAAACTATTCAGGTCTGTTTTAGCATTTGAAACAGTCAAAATACAAAAATGAGTAATGTGGATTAAAGGAGCCAGCTTTACATGTCTTAGGAGGTAATTTGTAAATCAGAAATCCTATTTCCGTTTTATAGGCAGGCAGTGGGCACGCACGCCGCGCATAACACAGGAATATGTTTGCTTAATGACTTACCAGATCTAGTGCCAGTTCTGGTTTATGAGCATGGCCCTGACTGTTGCCATGTAGATGACGGATTGTAATAAATGTGTTCAAGGACATTAGATCACATCTGCAAAGAGATTCAGAGAATATCTACCATACAGTGTGGAAGAATGTTGCAAACATTTGTTATTAAGAAAAGGCTATTTTTTTTGTGTGGAGGTCTTACTTCATCTTTCTGTCCTTTATTCTTTAACTGTGAAAACTATACAATAAATTCTTTTGTCACTAAATCAACTTTCAAATCTACTAAAATATATCTTAGGATATAAGTTGTTACCATTAGATGACAGCTTTGCTTGAATTCACTTCATAGCCTTGACTTTCTTTGAGTTCATTTTTATCAAAGCAATATATTGAATAAATGTATTATACAAAACAGCAGTTGTTGAATTCTGATGTGTGTGTGTGTGTGTGTGTGTGTGTGTGTGTGGTCATACAGCTAGGGACACACTTGTGTTTCAAGGTGGAAACTGGCATTCCAAATTTTACTCAGAATTATTTTTTATGGCTTAGTTATAAACCACAAAACCATGGCCTTATAATGTAAATGCTGACATAACCTTTTCTTATGCCCAGCTATAAATCAAGGTGCTATAAAACGCCATATTTGAAAATAAAGCTAGGTAAAATACTGAGTTAATGTTTGTTGGGAGAAAGAGAAAAGTCAATTTGCTAAAGTCTTTCAGTTTTAGCTTTGACTAAAATATAGACACTTTTGAGTGTCTCAGTAACAAAATAAAATGTAAACTGGTTAACAAATACAAGTAAAATTAATGTCAAGAATAGTTTTTAAGTAAAGAAAAAGAAACTTCAATTCATCATTTACTACTTTTCAACCAAAAAATCAAATCTATGAATGCCATTGGGAATTGCTTCCCTAAGGAATTACATTTCCATCACTCATGTTTTGCTGGAGATTGCAAAGGTACTCAATTCCTTATTAGCAACTGTGGAAGGCTCAAGAGCAAGGGAGTCAAACAGGATAGTATGCCAGCAGAATTTGCATTGAACACTTGATGTCATGTGTCATCTGACACTGGCTTTTCCATCAGGTCATTTCAGGATAAGGTACTACTGAAAAAGCATAACCACTCTCAGTAGATGAACTGCTGACAAGTTTCATGGGTTTGGCTGGCATTCCAAAGTTTATTTGAGTTAATCTGCATTCTCATTGGCCTGCAATGCTCAGTGAAAACTTGCTTTCAGTGAATACTTTCATTACTTTCTGATTGTACTGGTATCAGAAACACCACAACAAAAAATCTGGAGAGACAGACTTTTATAGGAATAATTGTTTCAGGGAAGGGAGAGGTATGAAGGATATCTGTTTATTGTTTTTGTAACACATGGCAACTGCAGGCTGTGGTATTTACCAACGCCAGCCTAATTGGTTTGATGATGACTTGTTCCGAGGAACCATTTGGAATTTATAGTTTCTGCAGTGGGCTCCAAAGAATTCTCATTAATTGATTAAATAGAAGGTACTAAGGGGTAAAATCTATTCTGAAATTGCACTGTGAATCTGCAGAAATTTTAGTTGTGTTTTTAATCTCTGTATATAATAGTTAAGCTGAAAAAGTGGTAGGAAAAAGAGAAAACACCACATGTCACTGAATCTTAGGACCTTAGGGCTAAAAGAAACATTATAAGTTATATGATAATTCTCAAATTTCCTTATATTATATCTTACCATTTGCTATGAAAAAATCTGATTTCTTTCTGGATGATAATGTATATAAAATGCTGTTTATGGTTTGGTTATGGTTATAGAAAACCCATGTTCCATTTAGATCACTCTGTGTGAGTGTGCCACTGTAGTTGTGAAAGTTTGGTTGGAGATATATTTGGGGTTTTGATTACGCATACAAAGATTGATAGCTGAGTGGGAAAGGAGGCACCAACTTGGGTTAATAGAAATGCATGGGTAAATATAAATAACCTTATTGTTGGGCTTTGTCAAAAGATAGATTTGAAAACACAGTTCAATCCTGGAAGCCAGATGAACCCTCTCAAATCCTGAGGATCTCATCCCTGCAATGTGATAAAGGCCAATCTGCTGCACTTACCAGTGCTGGGGCAATGAGAAATGCAGCAAAGAAGGGTTCCCTTTCCACCGATGGCTGTTCCCAGCCATCCTCAGGGCTTATCCCACTGTTCAGTCTGATTGCCTTTTGTGTCAGGAGGAGAAGGGGAGCGAGACCCTGACCCTCTGCTATATGAAGCAAAAATTTAAAGAGAATGACGGGGAACGATTCACTTTGAGTGGGTACAGAGAGTGAAAGGAAGCATGACTTACCCATGTCTTTCTCAAGATACAGTAACTCGACCCTCTGTTAAAATGTGGCACCAAAGATGCCAGCTTTAGTTCAGAGTGGAATGTATTCCTTCCATAGGGCAGCGGGAGGGGCTAAAGCTTGGGTAGCTATTTCCTCCTCTATAAGCAGAGGATGGCACTATGGGGAGGGGAGGGGAGGGAGAAATGTCCTTCCCCAACACCATACTTCCCTTCTGACAATGGGATCCTTGGCATAGTCTCCATACCAAGTTACTGTCTGGAGCTTGCTTATATACCTCCGTAAAGTGGATGTTACTCCTAGCCATCCATTAAAATTCAGGATACCAGTAGGAAGTTCTAATATGGAACCAAATCTGTCCCATCACTTCCACCACATGCTTTGGTGTTGTACTTGGAGCAGCAAAGAACAGGGCTCATCATACCACTGATTTCCAGATATTTGAAAGTTTTCTCTCTCCATACATCCCTCCCCCTAAAAATATGACATCAACTCATGAAATAGAAACGCATTCTTGAGAGAGCACTTGGGAAGTGTTTTCTGAAAAATAGGGACACTTAAATCAGTTTCCTCTTAGGAGCCCTTCTCCCCATCATCATATTGTACCAGGGGAAGTTGAGGATGGAGCCTGTGGGAAAAGTGGCATTGACTGGCAGGGTAGCCCAGCAGCAGTGCTATGAGGACTTGCAATGCCTCTTCTCTCCTTTCACTAGACAGCATTGATGGCTCCTGCCCCTCTTTGTGAATCTCCTTTTGCCTCTGCTCTCCAAAGTGAAATTCTGCACAGTCGGGAGGATTGGTGCAGAGTTAAGACACATAGAGCCAAGAAAATAAAGAGTCAGATGTCCCAGCAGCTTTCAGTGCATCCCGATTCTCACCACCCCCAGAGCACCATAAAAGTAGGAGGGACCAGATGAAGACATTTAAAAATTGGTTCTGCTCCACAGTGATCTGGTGCGAACTGGGGCTCAGCTGTCTTGGGGTGGCTTGAGAGGCTCCTCTCTGGGGTCGGGACATTGAGGTGGCAGCTCCACTTCTCTCTGAGACCCCTTGATGCACCGTAACTTTGAGGTAGGAGAATGAAACTTTAAAAAACGTATTTAACTTAACATACAATCTAATGAAACCAAATACCATAGAAATCCAACAGAAGTGTATATTCATAGTAATGGCCAACTTCTGGTCTTTAGCAGAGATCTGTAACTGAGACAAGTGTGTGGGTGTTTGTGTCGGCTCTGTGCCATTCATTGGGTCTACAGTGAGATCTGTGTGAGTTAGGAATTCCATGTATCCCATACGTTACAAAGGAGAAAGGAAGTGTATTTATGTGATGTGTTAAAAAAAAAACAAACAAAACAAAATAGCCCCCCTCCCCCCATAATGTAAAGGCCTACACTTTTTAAACTGTGTACTGGCTGCTGGGGAGTAAGTTATATAAACTAGATAACTTTCTCTGACATGAATCTGAGCTGACATATGCATTGTTGCATGGCCGCTTATGTAACAACCATTTTGGTGGGGAATTACTGATTGAGTACTTTGCATGACTATGAAAGAAACATTCATAAGAAAGAACAAGTGTAATATGAAATGCAGATAAAGTAAACTTACTTTTCAGCCACCTGCATATGACTTGGCAAAATGTGAGCCTCTGTAATCACCATGTAGGAATCTAAGATCTTCCAAGTTCTTTCGTAACCTTGGGAATTCATTAAGAGTATTGGGGTCTGTCATGTGGTAAGTGTTGAGTGGATGAGGTTGAAAGAGCAGCAGATAAAGCTTCCTTTATTTCTTTCTTATTACATCACAGGAACCTCTGTGTTCCTAACCACATTAAGAAAAAAAAAGAAAAAAAGAAAACTCTAAATAATGATTGATAAAATGCCAAACAACTTCAGACCTTTGTTGACATTTGCTCTCTTGGAATCCTAATGACTATATGAATTATAACACTAAAGTAATGTAACTTTAAAAAAAGCCAAAAAAATACAAAAAAATAAGTATGCATTATCTCTTTTGAAGCAGTCATGCTGGAATGCTAGCACTTAACTCAATAATTATTCAAAATCACTTTTATAATCTCTCTGCAAGGGTCTACAGTTCCAGGGATATTACTATGAGTGTCTCAGGGTATGCCTTGGCCTTGGCAGTCTGGCACACGCATCTTGTCTAGCACCCCCTTTTATGGGGAAATCTGATCTAAAAAGATCAAATGATGTGTCCAAAGTCACAGAGAGCTGGGACCGGAGCCAAGATCTGTTTTCCAGGATAGCATTTTTGCCACGGCATCCTTCTGCCTTTTTCCTTCGTGGGTGGACTTAATTTTTGGAGAGAAAAAAGTGTAAGTTGCTCAAAGCCAAATCCAGTGAATAAAATGGGTGATCAACTCCGTGCAATGTGGCAAACCTTCTCTGGGTACCAGCTATATACGAAGCATCTTGACAAAGCTGCATGGGACATGAGAGATTCTGAGGTGCAGGTCGTGGCGTTAAATTAACTGCAATCAACAGGTCAAAAAAATGAGCTATGATTACAGTGAAATTCAGAGCAGTTTCCTTGGATTCTTGATTCTGTATTATGTCCATAGACTTGGATTGATAAAACCATGAGAGAAAGCACTTACTTTAGTTAAGTATCTATTTGCTGTGTCCTTCTTTCAAATTTATGACAGAATTGAAATGAACAAAACTGTTAGTTTATGAAAAGCATTGTGAGTCTTTAAAATGAAAATGGGACCTAACATTTTAGGTAAGGGTACAATTAGTATTTTCTGTAAACACTGTGTACATATATTTGGGATATATGTGTACTGCCAAGTTGCTACATGGATACTTTTGGGGAAACAAAATCAACACATCCAATCTGTGGCCACAGACCTTTAATTAATCCTCTGCTATTCTAGAGTCTTTCAAATATGGTCAGCTCTTAAACCTGCTGCTTTTTAAAACCCTGAAATAAAAACAATAAATTGCTAATGTAGTTTATCTGTTTCAATTAATTTATATTATGGTGACAAAACTAGCCCAGAAACGCAAGGTCATTGTCGCCATCTTTTCCTATTGTTTATGTATAAATAAGATGAATGTCTTTTTATAGGAATACCTTTCTATTGCTTACCATCAATAGAGTTGTGAGTTAGTTTTCTAGTAAGAATGTTCACTTAAGAGATTAACACTTGTTGAACACACGTTAGATGTCTGGCGCATTTTATAAGCTGTTAATTATTTCATTTATACGTTTAATCCTCATACTAACTCCCTGAGGTAAGTGTTACTAACTCAGTAAGGGAACTGAGGCTCAGAGAGGCTAATATATAAATTACCCAAGGTCACAGAATGAAAAAGCAGCTGTACTGAGATTTAAACCCAGACCTGTGTGTTGCTAAGCTGTATTCTTTTTACTACATTATCTGTGCATGCGTCTTTACATCAGAATGTTTTGTGGCCTTTCCCTGTTATAATCAAGGGTATACAGCGCCAGATTACTGGCTTTATAGGAGGAACGAGCTTGAAATAAATGGTTGAAAAAGTAGGAAATGGTAATTAGTTAGGTGATCTAGAAACTCTCAAATCCCATCCTTGGCCTACCACACTTCCCTGAAAAACCTCCAAGGAATATATATGCACAGAAGAGAATGTCTGGCAAACACAAGCACTTTACTATTATCTGTGTCTTTGACCAATAGTTCTGTGCATTTCCTTGGGGATCTAAGCTGGACCTCGTGGAGAATTCCCAAACACCTACTTAGACTGGAAGCTGCCCCAGGTTCCTCCTTTCCCGCTGCCTCTTTCTGGTTCCCACTTGACTTCTAAGGGGATAGGGGATAGAGGGGGCACATATTCCTAACTGGGACCAGGGCCTGATCCTGTTTTACTTTGCAGGGAAGAAGCAAATTCAGAGACAGGTATTTGGGTTCTTTCCATGAGAGAACAAATCCTAGAGACCTGCGTCCTTTAATCCTCACTTTCTGGCACACTCCGATTTTGACTTCTATCTTAAATCCTATGAAAATTATTAGCCTGAGGACCAAAAAATGATACATCCATAGCAGATGGATGAAGGATAGTAAAACAGTGATGATATAGTACAGAGGAGGGTGGGGAAGCTATCAGCGAGCAGTATGCATTGACCTGATGGATGTCCAACTCATGATACTATCTTTATTCATCCTGTGCACTAATTTTCTGAGTCCACTAACCTCGATCTATTTTAAGGTTGGTGAAATCATTTCAGCAAAAGGATAAAATAAATACACATGAGTCACATTTGACCAAGACCTTTATGCATTTTAGTGGAAATGATTTGATGTGCACTTTGGGATTGAATACCTTCAGAGAAGAGAGACGCTCACCAAATACCTGAAACAAGTATTCTCCAAATCTGCAGCTGATGGATTTAGCTAATGGAAACAATAATTATGGAGTTTCATCTTTTTTTGCCCAAACCTATCACTAAGGCTGTGCCAAACTTTCAAACATATCAGATCAAACTTACTAGCTCATACAGTTTCCAAGCTATATTACATAATAGGGCTGTGTGTGGTTTTATGAAGCTAGGCCCACCTTTTCTTTGTATAAGAATGGAGATTCGTTTACTGTTCTAATGAGAATAAATGGCTAAGCATGGGCAAGGAGTTTCAAAGAAGTCTTGAATAATTGAGATAATTCTGGGACAAAACACCTATTTGAGTCCCAACAGATAAATATTACTATTTTATCTCCTACATGTATAGTTTTTCTTGCTCCTTAAATTTTGCCTCCTGTTGGTGCAATCTTCAGGAGTGTGTTCTGTATCTATGTTTTCTAAAGTGGAATTCAGTGTGGTAGATACTATTACTTGACGGGTCAAAAGCTATAACCTCTTTTTGCCTAACAAAATCCCGAGTTTGCCTCGGTGGGCTATGTACCAGCTCATGAATCATGATCGGACCCATTGTGACAATTCTTTCTGCTTTGCCAGATACTTGCTATTTAGCCTTCTTTTCAGCAAGGCATGGCCATATGACTCAATTCTGGCCAATGTGGCATAGAAGAATTCTTCCTGGGGCTTCTTTTTTCCTCCTTGATTAAAAAGAAAACATAGCCTTCTTCCTTCCTGCTTGAGACCCTGAAGTGAGGATGTGATTCTTTGAAGTACAGCGACCATCTTGCAATCACGGGGTAGCAAGCACGAGGAAAAAATGGCCATGCCCTGTGCATGGCAGAGCAGAAGGATGACTGGCCTGCTGCACTCAGTCACATCCCTCTGCAATAAGATATGGTCCCAGGGAGTGAGGTTGAAGAGGTAGACCACTGCAGGCCACTTAGATGTGTCATGAGAGAGGAAGCCTAAGGGGCTTCAAGAACAAGCAAAGATAGCACAAACGAGGGGCACCCATCTCAAAGTTCCGAAAGATGGTGCAGGCAGATCAGGAGTTAGCCAGACCAAGATGGATGGAAAAATCCTATAAAGAAAGGAACCCAAGCAGAGAGACCAGCATGTCAAAAGCAGTGCTGTAAGAGAGAACATGGCCTGATTGCTGAGTTTCTAGGGTGTAGTTCAGGAAGTTGGGCCATCAATGGCCAAGCAGGTAGTGATGACAGATGAGGCCAGAGAGGAGGGCAGCATCCTGATCCTAAAAGGTCTCTCATGATGGACAGCAGATTTTGTACTTTATTCTGATAATGGAATGCTATTGAGGGAACATTAGATGTTATATGACTATATATCATACATTATATTTTATATTTTAGAAGTTCTAAAACTTGGAGACAAAGAGATATGTTGGGGTGAGGAAGAATATGGGGGGATATAATGGATATTTAATCTTCTAACAAAATGCACAGACTTCACTCACTGTGTCTTACCCTGGGTCAGTGATATCCTAGGAAAAGCTCCTTTTTGTATCAACGGGAAGTTTTCACACATAAAGATTAGGGGGTCATGTCTCTGAGTATGAAACACATGAGGCAGATTCTTAAGCTAAAGCATTCATACCAGCTGGGAAGAGGGGCTTTCCCGAGGAACAGTAACTTCCCTCTACATCCAGGAAAGCCTCATGGTGTGGATGGGCGTCCAACAAGCAGGCTCTTCTGGCCCTCTTTGGGTGCTGACTCTGTGTTCCCAAGGGCCATGGATAAGCTAAGCAGGAATAGTGTAACCACAGGAATGCCTGCTGATAACAGGAAGGTAGGCGGCTGCATTCCTGAGCCATGGCTGATGCCTCTCCATCCACTGCCAAGGTGTAGAAAAAGGAGACAAAGTAGTCAATTCTAAAGATTTATCAGTCTGGGTTGGCAGCTCTTAGGGAATGGATATGTGGCAAATATGTCTCTCCCTCTGTGTGTATGTATGTGTGTGTGTGTGTGTACGTGCGTGTGTGTGTGTGTGAGACAGAGAGTGAGAGAGAGAGAGAGAGAAATCTGTGCCAGAGCTGAGGCACAGGTCCTATCTGTGTACAGATATGTGCTACTCTAGTGCCCTGTCTCCAAGCCTTCAGGGAAGACTACTTGACCAACTAGTGCTCCTGCTTCAGATGTGGAACCTGCTAGAAGCCTGCTTTTACCTTCTAATACTTTGACTCTAGCAGCCTGAGAGCCATACAATTCAAAATGCAAACTGGGCTCTCCATGATCTCTACCTACCACTTCATCCTCCTTCCCCGCCACTTCTCTAAAACCAGCTTTCACGAACACACACCTGCTTTGCACATGGTTTCTCTTCTGCTTGGCAGAATCCTATGTATCTTTCAAGATCAGCTTAGGAGTCCCTTTCTCTAGGAAGAAGATTCTCCCTCCTCCTAGCTCCTCACGGAAATGATAACTATACCTCCTCAGGGTTCCTTTTATTCCTTAAACAGTGTCCCTTAACTCATTGGATCCTTCTTTACGTTTTTACAAATCTCTCTTGCATTAGACTGGGCCATGAGCTCTTGAAAGCAGGGACATGTTTTATTTATGCCTGTATCCTTAGTGCCTGGCATTTGATAGTAGACTCAATATATTTTCCCAGTGAAAATTAAGGGATGAATGAATTTTAGGTAAAAATAGGAGGCTATTTTGAGATTTCTTGATAAATGTCTTTGAAGCAGTTTGGGAATACAAATATAATAATTGGTAAAAATCTCTGTTAAAAAAGGATGTTCAGACTATCTCAGCCTGGTGTTCATGGTAAAAATCAATAATGATAATTTAGTCATGTTAATAGCATGTACCTTTGATACGATGGGAAGAGAATGGCACTTTGCCTCTGTGGTTTTCCTCCCAAACACCCATGACCTCAGTTTCATCATGAGAAAAACCCCAGACAAATTCCAACCAGGAGACATTCTACAAAAATTTCTGACCAATACTTCTCAAACTGTCATGGTCATCAAAATCAAGAAAAGTTTGAGAAACTATCACAGCCAAGAAGAAGAGTCTAAGAGTCATGAGGACTAAATGTAATGTGGTGTCCTGGATGGGATCCTGGCACAAGAAAAGGACCTCAGAGAAGTTGGGAAACCTAGATGAAGTATGAACTTTAGCCAATAATAATATCCGTTTTGGTTCATTAACGATAACAAATGTGCCATACTAGTGCAAATTTCTGATAACAGGGGAACTAGGTGGAGGTATATGGAGACTCTTTACAACTTCTCTATAAATATAAACTCCTCTTTAAGAAACAAAGCATTCAGGCATTGCTATGAGCTATTGGAGCAGAAAAAGATCAGGGAAGCTTGAATATGGAAGGTTCTGAATATAAGGATTTTGAGTAATTAACCCAGGTTAAATTTCTTCAAAGGATCATGGATTTCTACCATTGTTCTTGCAGACACACATGTGCACACTCTCTTTCAGTTGTCTGTCTCTCTCTCTCTCTCTCTCTCACACACACACACACACACAATACACACAAAACTGAACATTCATGTCTGTCTACACAAAAGTGTGAGAAGGAGAGGCCATCCAGGGACAAAAACTACCAATTGAGGGAAAGAGTAGAGAACAGAATGAAGGAGGAGGTGAGCAAAATAAATTGTTAAGGTGCTGATTCATCTCTCCTGCCACTGTACAGGTAGAGACCTCAACTTAATTTAATCTATTTTTGGAAATTAAAAAATACATCATTTTATTTTAGATAAGATCTTTTGGAGTGACACAGGATAAGAATCATTTCCTTTGACCTGGTTGATTTCACTATGATATAAATGTAATAAAGTTAGCTTCATTTCATTATTATGAGACATTCTTTCTTGTCTACTGCTGTAACTCTAATTCTTGGAACAATGCCTGGGATATAGTTGTCACTCAATAATTATTTATTCATAAATGAATACACGACAAACATCTGTGCTGATGGCAAGGAATTCCATGTACACTGTCCTACTTGTGCCTCTTGAGAACTCCATCTCGAAGATTCTCAAGGTCATAGAAGTAGCAAGGGACAGAACTAGGGCTTGAACCCAGCTCTGCCTGGGCGCAAATTTCATGCTGTTTTGGGGCTGACCTGGTGCTTTAATCCCTTTTGTGTCCTTAGTTCCTGGCAAGTAATAGGTATTCCACAAATATTTATTAAAATATACATCTTCTTTGCATAAATATCACTACTGAGCATTTGGTAGGGAATTATTCTAGCCTTTGTCCTTCGACCCAGGGCTGCAAGTGTTTGCAGCTACCGTAGCCTTAAGTATTTGCTCATAACCACAGATGCTGGCCTTACTCTTAGGTTAAAGGCAACAAAAGCCTAATTAACAGTCTTGGCCATATAAATTAATTTCCATCTGAAACCATATTCATTTTTTTGAATTACTATACCCCACCACTGATATATGAGATGTGTCATATATAACATGAGTTTTATATATATATATATGTATATAGAGAGAGAGACAGCATTCATATATATGTTTATATAGACGTGTATCATTTATATATGTCTATGTAAATTCTATAGTTTGTATGTCTATAAATTCTATATATAATTTATGTGTATATATAAACATATAAACTCTGTATGTGTATGTATATATATGTACACACATATGTAGAGTTTACATATATATGTTTATATATAAATGTGTGTGTGTGTGTGTGTGTGTGTGTGTGTGTGTGTGTGTATGCCTAAACTGGCCTTCTATGTCTGACTTTGCAGGACTGGTGGGCTGTGGAATCTCTTTAGGAGATTATAACCCTATAAGTTGATTTTGTTTTCTTTGAGATAAAGCACAAAGAATGAGATTTATGCACACAAAGACAACAGGTGGAACTGGTATAGCATTTACCCTTGGTCTGAGAGATGGCCTGGGCCACTCTGAGAAAGGAGAAGAGCTAGAAGCTGGCAGCCCAGCTTTTAGGAGAGCCTGTGAGAATATAGTCCTGCTTCAGTCCCCACAGGGCAAAACTGAGTAGGGGACGCTGGCTTGTGGCTCAGGCACTCCCCAGGACTGCAGCACTGGAAACAATTCATACTTGTGGCATGGACCTGGCTGATTCCATAGAGGGCATTGGAAATAGGCTGTGTCTAGGTTCCTGGAGGAAAGAGCAGGAAAATGGGAACAGGAGCAGACATATTTCTGAGCTCTCTGGAGAAGCCACCGTGGGATGCCTAGAACAGATGGAAGGCGGCTTGGGAGCATGCTGAGCTCCTCCAGTTATGAAGAGGAGGGTAAAGAGCTGCCATAGTTTGGACGGTAACATTACTAAGACTTCACATAGGTACGAAGCCTGGAAGTATTCAGGTTATGGGGATAGCTACCCAACAATGACTAGTATATGAAATTTGGATATTAGAATAGTTATTATTAAGGAAATGCCTAAGTAAAAAAAACCCCGAGGCTTCTTTGACAGAAGGAGAAAGTAATGCCAAGTGACAAGTGAATAAGTCTCGTTGGTTTTGGCTTACTGAAATTAAAGGGATTGGATGAATGTTGTCACTTGATTTTCTTGATAAGTAGTTGATACCTAGCATTAGCAAGAAAATTTTGCAATAGTAAATTTCATTACTAAGGGAATAGTGACCAATCCTCTACACACCATTATTTTAAAATAGTAATGGTTTCTCATGGTTAGAAATACTACAGTAAGTCTTAGATGCCTCTAATCATTACCCTAAAATCTATCTCTTTCTCTTAAGTGGTCAAGGGGGAAAGTGATCTTGAATTTATTTTCTTCCAAGACTTTATAAGGCAGAGGAATGGGATTGCTAGTTGTCACTTACAGCCTGGGCCAAGGAACTTGAGAAAAGAAGTTTTAGTGGGAAGCACAAGGCTAAAAGGAATTTTTTTTAAAGGCACATGCATAACATTTAAAAAATTATTTCTTGCCTTTTAAAAATCCTTTCTGAATTAGAAGTGATAAATAGGCTGAGCATTAGGGAAATGAAGTAGTCTTCAAATTATGGCTTTATCAAGCTTCAAAGTCTGCAATGAAAATTTTAGACAACTTGAATCAAATCAGTTACCACTCAGCTAAGAGTAATAACTTTTATGCTTTTATGATTAAACAGATTTCTACCGACTTGTTTCAATAAGGTATTTTGTTCATTGTTCAAGTAGCCATTTCTCCTTCTGTGCTAAAATATTTTGAAATAAAAGACCTTTACCTTATCGCCACACATTTCCCATTGCTCTACACATAGTGGGAGTGTGAGATCCCTGTCTGCTTACCTTCGTAAAGTTTTCCATTGTCTGCACGTAGTAGGAACTCCATAACTACATGAATGACAGTGCTTGCCTTGTAGACCGCAAAATTCTGTTGTCATTTTCTTTCTTCTTTCCAATCTTGGATATTTGTGTGCCTGTGAAATACATTAGTTGAGTTTTATCAGTGGAAATCTCAGGATACAGTTAATAAATTTTGCAATAACTGAAGTTTAGTTAATTGATGAGTTATAAGTAATTGCCTTGAAAATCAATAATAGGTTTTCTGTTCCTCTACTTTTAGAAGATTGTAAAGTAGCCTCCATAATACTTTTTTTCTTCCAGGAGTGTAAAGAGACTGAAATTAGGGAGAAGAATCAGTAAATACAGTGTACATCCTTTATTACTTATTCACGAGAAGTTGAATACCTCCCTAAAAAAACTCCATCAAAAGTTATTTTTTTAAGTGTATGTTGACATTTCCTTATAGTTTTTGGCATGGTTATCTCAACTCTGTTGCACACAGTGCATTGCCGAGAATATATTTTTCCAAAATTTTTATTTCACTCTCAAGATAGTGCTAGAAACAAGTCAATCACTGTTTCTGGAAGAAATTGAAATTAATATTACCCTTGAGGATCAGGAAAGAGCAGATGAAACCAAGGAAGTGTAATGTGCTTCATATGGCTGGGAATCCAATACTGAACAAATTATATTTTGGCATCTGACATTAAATCTTATTGTTCCTATTTGTAATAGTATTTTCTCTCCTATACTGCCTCTGTGCTTTGAATAAATGAGGGTGCTCACAGCTGAGCTGATTGCCATGGTTACAGGCAATCTGTGTGTTACATCTCCTGGAAGCAAAAAATTGGGTAGTTGAAGGTAAACATTGTCCTTCTTTTACTGAGAACAGTTCTCTCCAGGTGGCACCCCTGACTCATGCTCCCATTGAAAACTTTTAAGGAATGCATTAAGGTTCAGGTGCTAGTCCACCCTCCTGTCCTGCTCATAAATGGACACCCTTGATGCCTGATGCTATTTTCATCTCCAAAATGCCAGCTAGCTTGGTTTCTGGAGACTGGGGCCTGGGAGCAAGTTTAGAGTTGCAGACATAAATAAATCTGTGAGACCTATAAAGTTATATTTATTATTATAATGTATTTGGTAAGCATTGGTTTTGTCATTGGCACCAGACAGTTGAGTTTTGATACTTCTGATGTTGCAATAGCCAGCACTAACAGCGCTGGTACTAATGCCATGTCTTTCCTCTCTCCCCAGGGGGTTGTGGAGAGTTGAGCCTTCAAGCTCTGTGAGTAAAGGGCTGGGCTACATTCAATCTTGTTTAGTTAAATTCATTTTCCAAGCATGTATTTTTTTTTCCTTTGCAATTCATCAATTCATTGATGTATTGACCCATTACAAGCAACAAACTCTGGGTGTGTGGTGGAGGCAGGTGGTGGGTGGGGCATTGGGATACATAAACTCCTTCAGGAAAGGGGTTGGCCAGACATCATGTTTTCCTAACTCCCAACCCACTTACCAGATAAGAAAAGTACTTTACCCCTAGTCTTCTTGGCCAGGTAACCTCTCTGCACCCCCAGGGCTAGAAGATCATGGAATATGGTGGAAGAAAATGCCTCAGTCATCATTCCAAGCATGTATTAAGAGCTTACTGTGTGCTGGGTACCCTACTAGGCTCTGGAATTGCAAAGATAAATTAGTCTCTTCTCTCTCAAGGAGCTGAGTCAAACAATTGTTATCTTTCCAAGGATGAACGAGTGAGCAATAAAAAATTTCTTTAGACTTTTCATTCAGGTTTTCCAAAGAACTAGACTGTGGCTGAAAGTAGCATTTTCTGTTTGTTGAAAAAAACGTTGCAGGTGTGAGAGGCCATGATTGACTCTGAATGTTTCAGTGATCTTGAAGGCTGGAGCTAGTAACTTCCTTCTTACTCTACACATTTTTCTGTATATAGTTTAGCCCATATTTCGTATTTCCTTGTGTCCACATTTAGTTTATTTTTTTCGTATCTACTCTTTTTGTCCTCCTCATAATACATTTATAGATAATTTTTAGCCCCCTCTCTCTCTCTTATTGTAGCTAATTCCCTTGGTGGTGTAGTTCTATTGAAATTGGAATAGAAATAGGGAAGTTAATATTATAATTCATTACCAATGAGTTCATACTTTTCTTTGCATAAGAAAGATATTCGTGGCATGAACTAGGCTGACTGGTTTGCTCCCTGGAAGGAAGAGGTTTCATTTCTTTGTTACAGATCCAGCTTTTGGGCAAGGGTTGCTATTTTGTACAAAGCACTTTTTAAGCCTGATTCTGTTGTTGTGCAGGAAGACATCCAAAGAAAGCGCAATGTTTTAGGTAAACTGGTCAGTACCAGATCTTGATTGAGATGTATTCATTCCCTTTCTGTTTGTTTAGAGTGGTCTGGTCAGTCTTTTAGCAAAAATGTCTTTTAGAAAATGTTTGCTCATCTTCAGAATTAACTATGGGCAGAAAATCTTGCTCTCCTGTCCCTGAAAGAAGAGAAACCATCTAGAATTGGACACACATTCCAACAATTTAGCTTCCATTTCAGAAGCTAGTCATCTTTAAAGAACTATCTGGTTGAATTTTAATACCGATGTGAGAGTTTTCAACACATTCAATATTCATGCCAGTTGCTTTTCCTTGCCAAAACGGGATACATTTTTATTTTGTCTAAATAGATTCTTTGGTGTTTGGGCTCTTCAGATAGACTTGCCTCATGGATTTCAGAAGGGTCCTTAAGCCTTTTCATCTTGATATTACTGAGATTATCTTACTGTTTTCAAGGATACGAAAAGGAAAATGCAATGTAACAGTGGGCCTGTCCTTTTGCCATTTTTGGCCACATCGTGGCTCCTGTGTTTGCTCATGACAGTAGGGCACTTACAAACTGAGAATTGGACATGGACTAGGGCATGAAAGAGATATATCCATTCATGGAATGGAGAAAATCTTTGAATAGTTAGACTTTTGGCCAAATTATTAGAAGTATATTTTTGCAAACAATTTTGGATTGCATTTTTTAGAGGCTAACATATCACTACATCAATCTCCTTGCTTTTTGAAGGTAATTACTGCAAGAGGTATTAATCAGTTTCAGAAAGGGTGGATATTTGCAAACCTAGTAGGTCTCTAGGATTTTATGCAGTAGTTAAAACAGTGGTGTGTTTTAGTACATCCCTCCACCCCAATACTCTCAAATCTCATAGATGGTAACCCAATATGAAATTTACTCCCAGCAGACCACACAAACAGAAAGTAATTGGCAAGATTAACTTCCCAAGCTTTACAGAGATGTTTGGTCTTCTAAGGAGAATATTTTCAAGGGGGTTTATGGAAACAATTGAAGATTAGGCATGATAGCTTGGTAGGTATAGAAGCAACTCTGAGGGGACACTTAAGTTTGGAATAATAATGTGACATTGAAGAGATATCAAACAACACCAGGGTAATCCATCTTAGGAGCCTTGGGTTATATATTATGGCTTTCCAAAATGGGCTCCTGAGCTGTGTCCTAGCTGTATTTTAAAATTAAAACAGAAACAGTACCCCTCTTCTTTGTTACTTCTTGGCTTAAGCCAAGAGAACTTAGATGCCTTCCCTGAATATCGAATTTTTTCCAACTCTCTGACAAACAAGTTGAAGGAGATGATGGGTTTGGTGTGTGTGCTGGTCAGCCAGCTGCATCCTCTACACGTTCTTTTAAATATTTTGTTTTCTTCAGAGATTTTATTTCTGACTCTCAATTTGTAATGTGGACATTGGCTAGGTATCCCAGATTCAGAGTAAGTGGCTGAAATATTCTCAAGCAGGTAAACATGAAAAGAGGTCTGAGCTGTTTTGTTTGTTAGTAGGAAAGGGGGTTGTTTTTATGTTTTCCACCAAACACCACTTTCACTCTTCCCTTTCCGCATTCCCAGGGTGACTATGAGGAGTGACCTTCTCTACTACAGATTCAAGTTTTTATCTTACACTAAAACATAACATCCATGCAAACTAGGTTTTCTTCATCCTGGCTCTAAGTATTTCTTACTGTTTCTCTATTTCCTTTTTGGTTTCACTTGTCTCTGTGATCATGTATAAAACCAGAATCCCAGTTAATTATTTAATGGTGTCATTTTGATAAAAGGACAAAGCCCTATTTTTCATGTAGTTATTCGTAAGGATACAGTACAGAGAGTAGAGCTAACTTTTCAAGTAACTACATTTATGGGAGAAGAATGGTGCAGTCAAAATGATACTTAGAAACTAGTCAATAGACATAAATGTTAGAATTGAAAGTGCCATTAGATATCTGACAAGGTGGTAAATTATTCTAGGTCTCCATTTCCTCATTCTGACAAATGAGAATGTTGTGTGGATGTTTTCTCATTTTTTTAAACCCTAATATTCTATGGTTTAGAAATTTATAATCTACAGACATTGATTATAGTAATTAAAATTCCCTGTCCCTGACCAAAGTACTATCTTTATGTTAACCAAGATTTAGAAGCATACCTCTGTGAAAGGAACATTCTTAATTTGGTGAAACTAAAGCTGGCAAGAATTCTACATTTAATAGTTCATATTGAAAAAGCTGTTCACTACCAAGTGAAAGAAAGACATTTCTACAAAGGCCATCGTGGGTAGTATTCGGAATTTGTGGACATCTGGAATGAATTCTCTTCCACCTTTTCATTGCTCTTCCTCCCTCCCTAGGAATCCCAAAGCCAGCATGCTCTTGAACTTCAATTTTCTGGATTGTGAATATATAGGTAGTGGGTTAGAGTATGCATCCTTAAATCCCCATGGTTATAGAATCTTGCAGTAACAAAAAAATCCCTGTATATTAAAAATTCATATATCTTAGAGACAGGGTCTCACCGTGTCACCCAGGCTGGAGTGCAGAGGTGCAATCATAGCTCACTGTAACCTTGGACCTCTGGGCTCAGGCAATTCTTCCACCTCAGCCTCCCAAAGTGTTGTGATTACAGGCATGGGCCACCATGCCCAGACTAATATTTTAATAGAGAGCTATATAATTTTTAAAAATAGACATTGAAAGTAAGGGAATATTTCTAAAGGAACCCTTAGAGGAAATACGGACATAAATTTTCTAGAAAAAAAATCCTTGGTAATTACAATAGTTGGGAAAAAGAAAATCAGATTTTGTTAAAAGTTTACACTCAGATTCAAAAAGGTTTTATTTGGAACCTACCATATTCCAGGCTCTCTGACAGATGTTTTATTTTTCATCCCATTTAATCCTCATAGTGATACTGTAACAAAAGTATGATTATTTTATTTTCAGATGATGAAAGTGAGATCCATAAATGTACTTGCCCAAGAATTTAAACTGAGTCTCTTGGATCCAAGTATCAAGAAAAAAACATCATCTGAATATTTTTCCCACCAAGAAATTAAGTTATTGAAATTCTCACAATTACTAACAGTATGCTAACCAAGTGTTGTCTGAGAAAAGCTTAAACAGACAAACGATTTGGAAGTAATATATCAGAACTGCCTGCTTATGTGTTGCAATTATATGATTTGTATGTAAATGAATATACTTAGGTAAACAATCTCTTTATGGGTTTGCCCATCCCAAAGTAATGTGCTTAGCCCTCTTTATAAGAGATAGTGCAAAGGTAACATCAACCCATGTGTCAGTAATCATCAGATTAACAAAATCCATATCAGTTTGGATTTTTCTCCATGCCATTATGGGAATATACTATAATTATCATAGTTTTACTCTAAGAGCTCAATTTGTCTTGGATAGTGACGGTTGTATAATATTAAATCTATGTCTTGGAAAGTGGTAAAGTTGTTATAGAAAACATATTGAGCCACTTTTCAAAGCTCAAAATAAGAAAACTGTTTTCAATACTAAAACCACTGATTTATATCAAAAAGTTCACAAGGGTTTATAATTTTTAATAACTTTAAACACTGAAAGAAAATAACTCAGCCATCAGTGCCAAAGTTCCTATTTTCAAGTCCAAAAGGATCAGATTGGTTTGAAAATTGTCACACATTTTGCTTCTCTTTAAGCCTGTTTAATTGGTTAATGAAATATTTTCAAAGAGAGAAATGTCTTGCTGCATGGTTTTCTGGGCCCTGCCCAGAAAAGTCAACTTTGGAGGGAAGGGTTTATCAGGAAGAAGGATGTAGCTTTTCACCAGCCTTGTGTCTGCTATTTCAGCACCTGCTTGACTCTGCTTTTTGATTTTCCACCCAAATGCTGGGACGGCCTGGATGTTCTAAGTGGGAATATGGTGCTGAGACCAGCACGGTTGTGGAGACCCTAACCCAGCAGCGCTGGAGGAATCGAAGACACACACACACAGAAATATACAGTGTGGAGTGGGAAATCAGGGGACTCACAGCCTTCAGAGCTGAGATCCCTGAACAGAGATTTACCTGCATATTTATTGACAGCAAGCCAGTGATAAGCATTGTTTCTATAGATTATAGATTAACTAAAAGTATTCCTTACAGGAAACAGAGAGAGATGGGCCGAAACAAAGGGATGGACTCTGGCTGGTTATATACAGCAGGAACATGTCCTTAAGGCACAGATTGCTCATGGTATTGTTTGTGGTTTAGGAATGCCTTTAAGCAGTTTTCCGCCCTGGGTGGGCCAGGTGTTCCTTGCCCTCATTCCTGTAAACCCACAACCTTCAGCGTGGGCATCGTGGCCATCATGAACATGTCACAGTGCTGCAGAGATTTTGTTTATGGACAGTTTTGGGGCCAGTTTATGGCCAGATTTGGGGGCCTGTTCCCAAAATGTGGAGTGTCTTGTGCTCAGTATTTGATTAGAAAGAGGTGGTTCTTTCCCCCTTTTTTCCATGCAGAAAGGCTTGGACCAGAAGGGTGGAGGGAAAAATCAAGTTCTAGATTAAAAAGCTCAACAGAAACAAGTACGTTAATTCAGCATGATTTTTTGAAAACAAACTCATGTTCCTCAGCACGCCATAATTGCAGTTTATTTCCCTGCCCATGAGAATGCTGATCTCACTCAAATTCTGACCACTGAAGAAGACCAGGTTTGCTCTTATTCTTGGCTGACTTCAAATGGCATTGATGTAAAGCATATTTATATATGAAACAAAATCACCTAAGAGGCTTATCTGTCCCTATTCTCCAAATATGTATCTGACGCTTCATGGAGTGTCTTCTTCATATGAGTTTCATCTTCCACCAGGTGTGGTGACTCACTCTTGTAATCCCAGGACTTTAGGAGGTCAGGGTGGACAGATCATTTGAGCTCAGGAGTTTGAGACCAGCCTGGGCAACATGGCAAAACTCAGACCCCACAAAAAAATACAAAAATTAGCCAGGCTTGGTGGCACATGCCTGTGGTCCCAGCTGCTTGGGAGGTGGAGGTGGGAGGATCGCTTGAACTGAACAGGCGGAGGTTGCAGTGAACCAAGATCTCACTGCTGCACTGCAGCCTGGACAAGAGAGCAAGACTTTGTCTCAATTTTTAAAAAAAGAGATTAAAGTTGAATCCTCTACACATACACTTCTTGGTCTCCAAAAGACTGAAAAGCAAGAATGAACCAAAACTCTCTTACCTTGATTGAATCATAGACAGGGAAGATTTGAAGGAATACCACTCTTTAAGGTTCTCTTCAAGAGAAAGAAAAGGAAAGAACAGAAAAGAAAAGAGAGAACAAAAAAGGAAGAAGGGAAGGAAGGAAGAGAGAGAGAGAAAAGAAGGAAGGAGAGAGAGAGAAAGAAAAAAGAAAGAAAAAGAAAGAAAGAAGAAAAAAGAGAAAGAAAGAAAAGAAAAAAGAGAAAAAGAAAGAAAAGAAAAAAGAGAAGGAAGGAAGGAAGGGGAAGGGCAAGGAGGGAGGGAGGGAGGAAGGAAGGAAGGAAGGAAGGAAGGAAGAGAAGGAAATAAAGAAAAGGTCAGCACAGACCTTCAGGTAAAGCCCTACTCCCATTCAAATCTCAGAGAATGCCCCTCACTGTTCTATCTTATTCCCCAGGAAACACCTGTCTCTTCACTTGGTCTTTTGTTGGATAATGACAGTGTGTCAAGGGGAAATAGCATTTCCTATGTGTTAGATGTTTTTTTGTTAGAGCCGTATCCCATTCAGGCACTTTTCTTTCCTTTCCTTTGATGGAGGAAAAATGCAGGATGATGAGAAAGCCCCAACTGACATCAGTAGATTACCTTAGCTTTGTAAAGCCATTGCAGTCGATCACTAGGGCTTGAATATGCCTTAGGCTCAAAGTATATAAATTGGAGTTTCTCTTGTGGTTCAGTTTTCCTTCTGAAAGCTTACAAAATTGGAGCTAATAGCTAGAGAAAGGGTCCTCTAGCATATTACATACGATTTGGTGGGATTGTCCCTCTTGATATATTTATAAATGTCTCTCAGGCCCTTTACATGTACTTCTGTTGATGCTTCAATTACCTTTTGGTGAAGAGGGCGTGGGGAAAATAATTCCATTATCAAATATGCTTTTATTATTCCTCTTTAATGCCTTTTTCATTTGGGGGTTGTAGGAAATTATGCTCACTTTTGTTTTTAAACTAATCATTGGCTTTTTATAATAATACAACTACTTTTTCAATATAGTAAAGCTTTGACAGTGTTTCCCAAAAAACTCTTGCAGGAATATGAGAGTAAAAATTTATAGTCAATAGTTCTCTCTCATGCCTTTGTTTCCCCCACTTCTGGTTACATCAGAAGGTCCTGTGCTTATATTTGGTCATCACATTCCTGGAGGCTTTGCCTTCTGACTGTTCTCCCTCTGTAGATTCTGTGGTCACCATAACTTGAAATGAGGACTACTGTGTGACATGAAGCAGTAACTTGAAGAAGGGCCAAGGGGATGAAAAACACAATGTAGGCTAACACAATAAACAAGTAGCTTAAAAAAATAAGACAAAATAAATCATTCTCCTTCAAAACAAATTGAGGCAAAATGAGCAAAAGGGTCAAAATACAAAATTCGTGGGCTGACCTGGAAAATATAAAGATGGACCTAGAGATTGAATTTCAACCCTAAATTGCTTGAATCTCTTGAATCTGTTAATTGATTAATTCACTAAACAAGTATGTATTAAATATCAGACACTATACCATCAGGTTCTGGTAATAGAAATAAACATGACAGATCTGGTCCCTGTGCTCATGTTATTTATAATCTAATGGAGAGAACACAGCTTATTTAAATTATTACAAAAAATAATTACGTACATACAAATGTGATAAGAGCTCTGCAGCAACTAGGTAAAGGACATTTTAAATGACAGTTTATAAGTCTCTATATTCAACAAAGACCCTGTGACCCTCTTGAAACACACTACAATATAAAGTCTATCTTTTAATTATTAATGTGAAATTGTTAATAATTAGTATAAAATGTAAAATTGTTTTATAATTTATTTGATTTGAATTATGAAAATGGGAGAGAAAATTCACCATTGGGTGTGCCAATCAGAAAAAAATGTCTACTATGCCACTGATACTCTCCCAGAGAGTTTCTAAGACACATCAGGCTATTGATGGGGAACTACAATAGCAGCTGCTTAGAGATACAGAGATGACCTATGCAACTTGTATCTTTGTAGTCAGCCAGTTATTTACCTAAGATTCTTTTCTTCTTTAAAATGAAGATAATAATGATTAGTTCAATAACCTGAGAGGCTGTTGTAAGGCTAAATTAGATAAAATCACTTTTCAAAGAGCTACAAATCATATTAGTATTTTGAATTCTAAAAAACAACCAGAGTGTTTAGTTCAGTTCATGGCAATATTTGCAGAGAAATGAAACATTAAGCAGGTTATTATAATGTCATAACTAAATTAAAACCCACTTTGTAGTCAAGTAAATGCAGAATTGATGCTGAGAAAGTCAAATCAGTGATGTAAAGCAAATTGGGAAAAGTTCCCCAAATGCATATTCTTATGCAAAAAAGTGAAAATGATAAGATCAAAGTGATAAATAAAAGAGCCATCCTTCAGCTAACATATAATCCCCAAAGAAGAAAACATCAAAAGTGAATGAAACACTTATCAAAGATATACTAGAAGAAATTTATCTTTGATAAAAAACTATTCATTATTTCTATTTTCTAGTTAATACTGAAACAACAGTATCTTATCTATCTTGTATATCTTAGTTGTATAATTAAGTAAAAGTTCCTGGTGTTTTCTGTGAATTTCTGGCTATACAAGAAGACTACAGCTTTTTATAATTTGGGAATAGTTACAGTGCTTAATATTATTTGTGTAAAAGCCAAGCAAAGTTTAAGCACAGATGACTAAAATATCCTCCAGGCTAACTCCCATAAAATCGAATTAAAGCACTAGATTAAGCATTGATTTATTCCATTTGATACTAGTCATAAAAGTATGTGTCTCATACAGGAATACAAAATATTAGCCATAAGGTTATTAAGTGTCTAGATTTGATAACGTATACATTTAACAACACTTTTCATGGCTTGGAACAAATGAAGTTACCAAATCCTTGCCATCCAAGAAGCTGATAATCTGATTGGGGAGAAAGATGTATGCAGGAAAAATAAAGAAATGAACAAGAAAATATAAAGAAATGAACAAAGATCACATCTCGGCCTTTTGGCTAAGATCAAGTGTAGAAATTAACAAAGAACGGTATTAAAAGGTTAAGACATAGTCTGAATAAGGAGTCAAGAAGTTTCAAAATTTTCTATTTGGCCATTGGTTATATGAAAGGGGCAATTTCAAAGCATGTGCAGAATTATGACTGCTTTGAAAACATTCTTCAGGTTCTGGAGACTAGAGATAACTGTAATGAAGAAAGCTATTTTCGATGTTGTCATAGCAATGCAGTTGTTTCCTGTCATCCTTGCTCTTTTGGAATGGAACCATTTGATGAGTTTCTCTTGGTCACATTCTACCTCTTCTGCAGCAGCATCATTAGAATAGCTATTATTTGTTAGACTGTTATATAATTGCACCTAATATTTGCATAGTATGTATTCTATGCCAAGTCTATTATTTAATAATCAACATGTACTACTATTCAACATTCCTTATAGTAACTCTATGAGGTAGATACTATATTTTTTCCCATTTAACAAATGGGGAAACAAAAGCAAAGAGAATTTAGGTAACTTGCCCAAGGTGAAAACTTATACATTACAACACTGAGGTTTGAACCCAGGCAGTCAGGCTCTAGACTTTGTGCTCTTAATTGCTATACTGCACTGCCTATGACCAAACCTTGTAATAGGTGCTATAGTATTATTGTTCACAAGAACCTGACAAGATAGAGATTATTATCTTCATTTTTATATGATGAGACTGAAGAAGGTTAAATTGCCAAAAGTCACAGCATTAATAAGTGACAAAGCTAGGATTCCAACCCAGGTTTGGGTGAATCCAGTGCCTGTTTTCATTACCCAACACTGTATCATATTGAATTTTAGATAACATATCCTCTAGGCAGGAATTTCTGTCTGAACATACAAAAAAAATCATATACTATGAATATGTAATATGTTTTAGAAAGGTGATTTTTATTTCAGGAGATCTATTTTTAAACATATTTTTAAAGCAGATTTGAATAGGAATATATTTAATACTTGGTAACAAAACCCTCTATTTATAAATACAAGATTGAAAAAGCTGCATGTTTCTTAGCTAGCTCCCAAAGGGAATACTGAGAATAACAAAAATAAAAGTTATCTCAATAAGTTAAACCACAGACTTAAGCTACAGCAATTTTAGAGCAAATTAACTGTTATGTTTATTGTTTATCCTCTGTTAGCTAATGTTAGAAACTCCTTTGTATATGTGGCATATAGAAATAAATGGAATTTGCATTTAAATAACCGGTTATATCAAGTCTAACAAAACATGTATTTTTTATTAGGTGTGGTTTCAATGAAAAATATGTTGTTGAATCAAAAAGATAATTGGGTCAGTGATCTTGAATCTTTCATAGGTGATGTTGAGTAGAAACCTCCATGTATAGTTAAAACTAATGACCTAGTAAGATGTGTGCTTCGAGTTTTCCCAGTGATATTGAAGAGTTTTTAAGTCATCATCATTCTCACTCAGAGGCTCATGGTGTCTTGAAGTACCCATTTGTATGACAACTGGCTAACACCAAATTGTTTGTGGCAAACTGGATGAAATCAACTTGTCTGCCATATAAATTCATCTTTTGGTTTCACATTTCTCGTGACCATTTTTTATTCAACTCAGAATATCTTTTGATTCTATTAATTCACTTAGGCTGCTTGTGTGATTGTGAATAAATTTTTTAGTCTTAGTCCTTTTCTATGTATAAGGTAAAGAAAGCCACATACTACTTTCACCTGTTTTTTTTAATAGTAAGTTGAATTAATGCTTTTTAAAAAAGTGTTAGAAAAAAGATTTTTTTTTTTAAGAAACCACAGTTCACCTGTTCAAGTTTGAGCCAACTCAAGTTCTCTTTGGGTAAAAGCCAAGTGAAAATATGTCTCAAGTTTCTCACATGAAAGAAGCATATAAAGGCAGGAAATGTAAAGATGACCTAGTGATTTTTAATATCACAGGGAAATATTTGGTTGATTTTTGGTATCTTTTTCCCTTTCAAAAAATAGATTTAAAATACTAATAATGCCGGTTCAGTCTTCCTTTGAAAAGGAAAATGAGGGCACGGTGTTCACTTAACAATGGATGCATGAAAATGACAGCATCCTGGGGAGCAAGAGCAATGACGTAAATCTTTTGAAATGAGGATATTAAACACTTTTTCTTGACAGGCTAAAGGCAATGTGTACTGGGAATAATTATAATACCTCAGGAGGGTGAAAAGCTGAAGTGGTTTGTTGGAATAGATATTACCGGGACGTATTTTTTTTCTGATGCTTCCCAAATAAAGGATTCAGTGTGTGTTAGATGTTGATTTTTTAAAAAAGCTATACACATTTTAATTTAACAGAATATTTATTTTATTCTGTGATTTATCAGTTGGCTGTTTTTTGAAGGAATTATATGTGCCTATACTCTTCTGGAAAGTTTTATCTTCTTTCTTCTACTTGTAGCTTCATAACTGCCTCAGTGGTCTTACTCGCTTTCTTCAGCCATCTCACACGTATCTGATGCACAGAATACTATGATGCTCCTTATTAAACACAACATGCAAGTATAGAGATTGAAACTTCAGTGGCATGAAATTCCTTTCTTAGAGCATTGTGGATATCACTAATCTTTTGGGTAGCATTGCTGAGAGCCATACTTGTCTAAGCTTATGAGGAATCTCCCACAATGTTAAAGAAGTCAAAACAAGTCAAGAAAAAAAGTTGAATTAACTTTCATCTCTCTATTAATGGGTAAATGACTTCTATCTGAACTTCTCAACTTCTATCTGAAAATTTTTCTTTTTGAAACTTGCTCTTAATTTTACAGCACCTAAAGATTCCCTTAAGACCAACTGGTACTTGTAAAGTTCCATTGCAACAATGAACAAAATAATGACATAACCACTCTTAAAAAAATCAACGGCTATTGAAAACAAAATATTTGGTGAAGTCTCTGTACAAAATCATCATCTCATTTTGTCCTGTAATATATGCCACATCTATCTTTGAGTTAATACATTCAGTTTCAGGTAGTTCTAAACTTTGAGGTCTAGCACTGATGACTGAGCTTGAAATCATACTCTAGAATTGGATGATGAGCTCACATGAACCCATTTATGATGGAGGAAAGGGGAAATGGAGAAGAATCTCCACCAGCAGAGACAGTACACAACATACTCTCATGCACACTCACAATTTGTGATTGTCATGGCCAGACCAAAAAAAGGTTCCCAACCTCTCTCTGATCCTCTCCTTCTACAGCAGATTGTTTTGTAGGCTTAAACTAGCCTTTTATTATAGCTGCATTAATTGCTAATGCTAGATGAATAGTACTCTCCTTGACTCTGGTATAAGCACTTCAGAGGGGAGAGGGGACAGGGTGTAAAAAGAAAAAAGCATCATCATTCTTTCAATTCACACGTGTGTAATAATTACACACTTTGAGGGGAGCATTCAGAAGAATATTAATAAGTTCCTTTGAGAGTTGTTTTCAATAATAGGCAGGCTCTTTTACCTTTGGAATATTCCATGTGTCATTATTTTTCATCTTACCTTTCCTTTGGGATGCAATCATTGGCAGTTCAGACAACTTTCACATCAAAGTTTTCAAGTTGAAGAAAGTCATTTAAGTAAGATTAACTTAAGTAAGTACTCATTTTCACTAAATCTAGAAGAAAAGATCAATCATCTCTTAATACAAAGGTGTGTGTTTAAAATATTATCAATGAATGTTCACACATTAGCCAGAGAGAATCTTCCTGGCATGAGTCCAGGCTGTCTGCATGAGTGAAAAGAGAACATTTTGTATTCTACCTGCCAGGTGAGAATCTGAGTCATACTTTCCCAAGTGGTGTTTTTGGAGACAGAGCCAATGAGGAATTTAAATTTTAGAAGTTCCTCCTTCTTGATATAATGCATAAAATATTGACAGAGTGTGTAATATGAATGGTTTTTAATTCCAAGATATGGTTATAAGGTTTTAATAACCAATCTAGGGGAACACTAGCTAATTTAGAACATAATTCTTGGAGAAGTTTGTTATGCCCTTAGGGCTCTGGCTTTGGAGAGACCTTTGATAACATTTAGCATTTCTCCAGTTAGACTCTTAAGTAGCTCGATCTGGGTAGCTTTGTGTTAGGATGTTTCATTTCATTAAAACATTCCTTTTCTTATTAGCATTCCCAAGTCTTTCTGATAGTTATAGAATGTGATTGGCTTAATAAAAGATTTTCTAGGAGACTGCTCAATTCATTAAGTGGGATTTTTATGATCAAAATTAAGATTTAAAATAGTATATTTTGAAATAATTGAATGTGATTAATTATAATAGATTAAAGCATTATCTATGCTTTAATCAAACTCAAACAGTTACAAATTTCATATTACTATTCATCATTATTATGGGGGTCTCAGATTCAGTAAACTGTATACATATTCACCCTATTCTTCCCACTTTTCATGTGGGAACACAACTGTTCACCTTTCTTTTGAAGCATAATTTCAACTCAAACATCACAGTCCAGTAAGTGAAAAAAGTTTTCCATTTTCTACGCCAGTGACAGACAATTCTTCTTAAGCTCCTTTACTTATTGTATTGCCTTGCTTAAATAGGCTTCCAACTGCGTTCACCTTTAGACCAAATATTAGCCTGATCCCTAAAGACTTCTATTATATGACCCCACTCTGCCCTTTCAAACTTAGTTCTCATGACTCTTCTATAAGAAACATGTACCATCAACAAAGCAAGCTATTCACTGCCCCAGTGTACCCTGCATACATCTGTATATGTATGCTTTTGTTTTACATTTTACCCAGCCTTCATGATCCTCCTTTCCCTTTACATATACTCATTACCTTATTAAATCCACCAAAGAAAGCACTTTTTCCAAGTATCTTCAGATGTACTCTTCTCATAGCTTTCTCTCTCCCCACTTTGGATTTCAGTAGCTGTTATGGTCTGAATATCTGTGTCACCCACCAAATTCATATGATGTAATTCTAATTTCCAATGGGATGGTCTTAGGTGGAGGGGTCTTTGGGAGGTGATTAGGTCATGATAATGGAGTACTCAAGAATGGGATTAGTGGCCTTTTAAAAGGGACCCCAGAGATTCTGGTATGTTGTGTCTTTGTTCTCATTGGTTTCAAAGAACATCTTTATTTCTGTCTTCATTTCATTAGGTACCCAGTAGTCGTTCAGGAGCAGGTTGTTCAGTTTCCATGTAGTTGAGTGGTTTTGAGTGAGTTTCTTAATCCTGAGTTCTAGTTTAATTGCACTGTGGTCTGAGAGACAGTTTGTTATAATTTCTGTTCTTTTACACAAAGACACAATATACCAGAATCTCTGGGACACATTTAAAGCAGTGTGTAGCGGGAAATTTATAGCACTAAATGCCCACAAGAGAAAGCAGGAAAGATCTAAAATTGACACCCTGACATCACAATTAAAAGAACTACAGAATCAAGAGCAAAAACATTCAAAAGCTAGCAGAAGGCAAGACATAACTAAGATCAGAGCAGAACTGAAAGAGATAGAGACACAAAAAAACCCTTCAAAAAATCAATGAATCCATGAGCTGGTTTTTTGAAAAGATCAACAAAATTGATAGACCGCTAGTAAGACTAATAAAGAAGAGAGAAGAATCAAATAGACACAATAAAAAATGATAAAGGGGATATCACCACCAATCCCACAGAGATACAAACTACCATCAGAGAATACTATAAACACCTCTATGCAAATAAACTAGAACATCTAGAAGAAATGGATAAATTCCTGGACACATACACCCTCTGACGGCTAAACCAGGAAGAAGTTGAATCCCTGAATAGACCAATAACAGGCTCTGAAATTGAGGCAATAATTAAGAGCCTACTAACCAAAAAATGTCTAGGACCAGACAGATTATTCACAGCCGAATTCTACCAGAGGTACAAAGAGGAGCTGGTACCATTCCTTTTGAAACTATTCCAATCAATAGAAAAAGAGGGAATCCTCCCTAACTCATTTTATGAGGCCAGCATCATCCTGATACCAAAGCCTGGCTGAGACACAACAAAAAAAGAGAATTTTAGACCAATATCCCTGATGAACATTGATGCAAAAATCCTCAATAAAATACTGGCAAACCGAATCCAGCAGCATATCAAAAAGCTTATCCACCATGATCAAGTGGGCTTCATCCCTGGGATGCAAGGCTGGTTCAACATACGCAAATCAATAAACTTAACCCACCATATAAACAGAACCAAAGACAAAAACCACATGATTATCTCAATAGATGCAGAAAAGGCCTTTGACGAAATTCAACAGCCCTTCATGCTAAAAACTCTCAATTAAGTAGGTATTGATGGGATGTATCTCAAAATAATAAGAGCTATTTATGACAAACCCACAGCCAATATACTGAATGGCAAAAACTGGAAGCATTCCCTTTGAAAACTGGCACAAGACAGGGATGCTCTCTCTCACCACTCCTATTCAACATAGTGTTGGAAGTTCTGGCCAGGGCAATCAGGCAAGAGAAAAAAATAAAGGGTATTCAATTAGTAAAGGAGGAAGTCAAATTGTCCCTGTAGGCAGATGACATGATTGTATATTTAGAAAACCCCATCATCTCAGCCCATAACCTCCTTAAGCTGATTAGCAACTTCAGCAAAGTCTCAGGATACAAAATCAGTGTGCAAAAATCACAAGCATTCCTCTACACCAGTAACAGACAACAGAGAGCCAAATCATGAATGAACTCCCATTCACAATTGCTTCAGAGAGAATAAAATACCTAGGAATCCAACTTACAAGGGATGTGAAGGACCTCTTCAAGGAGAATTACAAACCACTGCTCAATGAAATAAAAGAGGATACAAACAAATGGAAGAACATTCCATGCTCATGGATAGGAAGAATCAATATCATGAAAATGGCCATACTGCCCAAGGTAATTTATAGATTCAATGCCATCCCCATCAAGCTACCAATGACTTTCTTCACAGAATTGGAAACAACTACTTTAAAGTTCATATGGAACCAAAAAAGAGCCCGCATTGCCAAGACAATCCTAAGCAGAAAGAACAAAGCTGGAGGCATCACGCTACCTGTCTTCAAACTATACTACAAGGCTGTAGTAACCAAAACAGCATGGTACTGGTACCAAAACAGAGATACGGACCAATGGAACAGAACAGAGGCCTCAGAAATAATGCCACACATCTACAACCATCTGATCTTTGACAAACCTGACAAAAACAAGAAATGGGGAAAGGATTCCCTATTTAATAAATGGTGCTGGGAAAACTGGCTAGCCATATGTAGAAAGCTGAAACTGGATCCCTTCCTTACACTATATACAAAAATTAATTCAAGATGGATTAAAGACTTAAATGTTAGACCTAAAACCATAAAAACCCTAGAAGAAAACCTAGGAAATACCATTGAGAACATAGGCATGGGCAAGGGCTTCATGACTGAAACACCAAAAGCAACAGCAACAGAAGCCAAAATTGAGAAATGGGATCTAATTAAACTAAAGAGCTTCTGCACAGCAAAAGAAACTACCATCAGAGTGAACAGACAACCTACAGAATGGAAGAAAATTTTTGCAACCTCCCATCTGACAAAGGGCTAATATCCAGAATCTACAAAGAACTTAAACAAATTTACAAGAAAAAATCAAACAACCCCATCAAAAATTGGGCAAAGGATATGAACAGACACTACTCAAAAGAAGACATTTATGCAGCCAACAGACATGAAAAAATGCTCATCATCACTGGCCATCAGAGAAATGCAAATCAAAACCGTAATAAGATACCATCTCACACCATTAGAATGGCGATCATTAAAAAGTCAGGAAACAGCAGGTGCTGGAGAGGATGTGGAGAAATAGGAACACTTTTACACTGTTGGTGGGACTGTAAACTAGTTCAACCATTGTGGAAGACAGTGTGGCAATTCCTCAAGGATCTAGAACCAGAAATACTATTTGACCCAGCCATCCCATTACTGATTATATACCCAAAGGATTATAAATCATGCTGCTATAAAGACAGTTGCACACATATGTTTTTGTGGCACTATTCACAATAGCAAAGACTTGGAACCAACCCAAATGTCCAATAATGATAGACTGGATTAAGAAAATGTGTCACATATACACCATGGAATACTATGCAGCCATAAAAAAGGATGAGTTCGTGTCCTTTGTAGGGACATGGATGAAGCTAGAAACCATCATTCTGAGCAAACTATCACAAGGACAGAAAACCACACACCACATGTTCTAACTCATAGGTCGGAATTGAGCAATGAGAACACTTGGACACAGGAAGGGGAACATCACACACTGGGGCCTGTCGTGGGGTGGGGGGAGGTGAGAGGGATAGCATTAGGAGATATACCTAGTGTAAATGACGAGTTAATGGGTGCAGCACACCAACATGGCACATGTATACATATGTAACAAACCTGCATATGTACCCTAGAACTTAAAGTATCATAAAAATAATAATAATAAAAAATAAAAAAAATAAAAGGGATCCCAGAGTGCTCTCATTCTCTTTCTGTCATGTTAGGGTCCAATAACAAATGGAAAGTCTGCAGCCCATCAGAGGGTCCTTACCAGAACTTGACGATGCTGGCACCCTGACCTTGGACTTCACATCCTCCATAACTATAAGAAATAAATTTCTGTTGTTTATAAACCACCCAGTCTGTGATATATTGTTATAGCCATTTTGACTGACTAAAACAGTAGTATTCACTGTTTACCAGGTAATATTTACCAGACAAATACACACTAAATGTATTTATAAATTTATTTAAATGTATCATTTCTTTTCTTGAGTATAATAAGTTTCTTAAGGGCAAAAAGCCTGTCTTATCCGTCATATTCATAATACAGCATACAATATCAGCTCCAGAGAAGGCGCTCAATATTTGCTGGAAAAGAATGGAAGGCGGGTAGGAGGGCAGGAAGGAAGGAAGCAAGAGAGGGATAAATGAAGGGGAAGGAATGAAAGGGACAGGGTGGGGGGAGATTTGTCTCTTATAAACAGGAATGTAACTTTTTGAAAGGGCCATGTTTTTGTGTAAAGAGAAACTGAACATTCATTGCAAAATTGTAGATGCTCAAACATTCATTCATTCATTCAATAGGTATTTGTTAAGTTCCTCCTTTTCTGCCTCTATGAAGGATTTTGCTTTCTATTTGCCTCATCATATCAAAATTTTGGAAAATAACAGTTTCTTCTCAACAAGTTTTGGGGAATATTTGTTGACTATGTTATCCATCTCTATATATGCATTAAAAAATGAATGTCTCTCTCCTCTAGTATTCTTATCATGAAACATATTTTTAATTATGACCCCAAATTAGAATTTCTAAATCATATTCTAAAGATTAAGAATACATATTATATATATTATATTTATATACACACAGGATTACATATATAAAATCTTTCATAGAAGACGATTTTGAAATATATATATATATGATTATTCATGGATATACATGGATAAGAAAAGCCTCAAAATAATCTTAATTCTTCTGTGGTGACAAATACCTACTTTTTCAGTGCCAAACAATAGCTGTTTACATCTATACTGAAATATATTTACAATGGATGTATATTTCTATCTAAGTGGGCTGGTAGTCTGTGTGCATTCATTCTACATATTTTTTCTTCCTCTCTGGCCAAGGCACAAACTTAGCAAAACAGCATATATTTACCTTTCTCTTTAATGTCATCTGTTATCAAGGCGGTGATAGGCTTGCCAGTCAATCTGCCTGTAAAAAGCGGTCAGAGATAACATAAATTGCTCCGAAAATATTTCTACCAAACCTGTATACAATGTCATATCAGTGAGGGTACTCTCAACAGAAAGTAATGGAAAATTCAGGGGCCAGGCTCAGTGGTTCACAGTTATAACCTCAGCAACTCAGGAGGCTGAAGCAGAAGGATCGCTTGAGCCCAGGAGTTTAAGACTAGCCTGGGCAACATAGCAAGATCCAGTCTACACAAAAAATAAAAAATTAGCTGGGTGTGGCAGCATGTGCCTATAAGTCCTAGCTACTTGGGAGGCTGAGGCTGGAGGATCGATCCCTTGAGGCTAGGAGTTCAAGGTTACAGTGAGCTATGAGCTGTGATCACACCATTGTACTCCAGACTGGGCAACAGAGCAAGACTTTGTATCAAAGAAGGAAGGAAGGAAGGAAGGAAGGAAGGAAGGAAGGAAGGAAGGAAGGAAGGAAGGAAGGAAGGAAGGAAAGAAGGAAGGAAGGAAGGAAGGAAGGAAGGAAGGAAAAAATTCATAAAAGTGGCTTACACATTATAGCTGATTAGTTTAGTGCTCAGTGATGGTTCTTCTGTCTTTCTTCTCCATGTACATTTCTTCCATCCTAGCCAGACTGGCTATCTCCTCTCCATGTTGCTGAAGCTCTATCACGTCCTATTCATCAATGTCAGAGGAAGATAAATAACAATTTCTTCCTTTGGCATTATTTTTAGAATATTAAAAGTGAATAATCTTTTCTCTGAACTCCTTTAACACTATTTGTGTTTACTATTAGTTTTATTTCTCCCACAATTACAATCTGGGGCTCCAGAGACACTTGTGTTTTGTTCACTGCGGTTTCCCTAGCACCTAGTTCCTGCTGTGTAGTAGGTGCTCAGTAAATACTTGTAGAATGAATAGCTGAATATGTACCTTAATGGCCAAAACTGGGTTATATGCCCTTTCCCCAAGCCAATCATGGACAAGGAAGATGAGACCCTTATGATTGTGACCTTTCAGAGTTTGAGTTGAATAGAAAAGTATGAATTCCCATTCATACCCCAGAATGAATTTGAGCCATGGCAACATAAAAAAGAAGCATGTGACTGTTAGGTTGACAATACACATGGTGTGCTATAAATGTCAGGGTTAGCAATTTTGCATGGGAGCAGAAGTCAGCATTTGTAGTAGGTTTTGAGTAAAGTAGGGTTAATAAAGAAAAAAAGAGGCAAGCATGAGCTAAAAAGTAATAAAAGCTTTTTCCAGCCTAGGAAAGAAATAAAACAACATTGGACATGGTAACATTGGACAATCATGCAGCTTGAGATTGTCCAATTCTTTTGTGTCTTTATGTACTCTATCTACTTAAGGCTTTATACATGCCTAATATAGTGTTAGCTATTTAATTAAGTTTCTTGGTAGAACTTGATTTTGCTTGTCTCATTTTTGGAATATTTTGAGGAATGCTCAATCATGCCATTAGAAAATATTATCCAAAGTTGCTTGGGGGAAATGAACTGTCTCATGTGTTTTATTTTTTTTTGTCCACATTAAAATTCATCTTTCTAGACTTAGGCATGGAGATCCTGTAATAAACTGTTTACTTCCTTATTCTGCCACCCACTGCATTTGCTACAGCTTGCTATTAGAGACATTAGAGACTCGTATTTTGTACATATTTGGACAATTAGCCAATAGGCTTAGGTTTGATGGTTGAATTAATTAGTCCTTTACCAAATGGCATGTCATTGACCTTGTATTTCTCTTTCTTGTTATTTCTATCATGAAAACTTTGCTAAATACATTTCTGCAAAATGATAGGACTTCAGCAATGGCCAGATAGATTGCTTTATTAAACAAAGGAAAAAAGAATCGATTTTCACCTTTTGAAATCTGTAGTTCTGTGTAGATTTTTGTTTTGTTTCAAACAAGAGATCCTGTAAATAATCAGTCCTGGAATCTTGTTCATGTTTGCTAAATAAGCCTAGACCCAAATTTTGCAAAATTTACCCTTTTCACCTTTTTGAACCTGAATCCTATATTTTTCTGTTTTCTATTATCATGATTTATGTCATTCTCCAGATTTCCTCAAAGGCTTCAAACATGAGTCAACAGTCTTATCTGGCATTTTTAAAGAACTTTTGGAAAGATCTCAAACATATTTTGAAGGGCTACTTCTTCCCCCTTACTTTGGGCTTTTGGGCTTTTTGGCCAAAATTCTGCTTTTGACAATCTGAGGATTATGTTAACTGGCAACTGAAAAGCCAACGGAAGTTGAGTAGTTCTAGTCTCATTATCACATATTAATAGAGTTCTATCACTCCAATCTGCACACTTATTCCATGAACTTTCAGAATAAAATGAACAATATCCCATAGTGATGAGATACACAGGCTTTAGAGTGTGCCTGCCTGGATTTGAGCCCTGGCTCTGCCACTTACTAGCAGTGTGATCCCATTGAGCCTTCATGATGGCGGTAATAACAGCATTGACTTCATAACACTATTGTGGAAGTCACATGAGATAATGTCTCAAAGACACTTAGCATAGTGCTGGGCACATTGTGGTTGCTCAAAAATTGTAGCTAAACTATTTTGCTAAAGAAAAAAAGAGAAAGAGATGGTATAGAAGTGAGAAAAATTACACTTTGAGAGGATATTTTCTACATACGGTAGAAATGCAGTAATTCTAGGAGATTAAATATATGCAGCCAGTGATCAAGGTGTTAAGTGCATGTGGCATTGCAAGTTGGCTACTTTTGTAGATGACGCCTGCTAAGATCTCATGACAACAGATGACTATGGCAATTTAGAGGGTGTGTAACTTCTAAAGAGCCAGAAAGCTTAATCAAACTTATCTGAGCTTTGACCTTCGCTTTCTGTAAGCACTTGGGAAGTGTAAGAAGGTTTTTTTGTTTTTTTTAATTCTGAGTCTTACCTCAGATGCCCTTTGGTGTGTCTTATATTTCAGGCACTACCCTCTGAGAGATTCATTTTCTCCTCCCATGTGTACCTCCCTTTATAAACATGAACTGTATATCCTAGCCTGCATCTAAATGGGCTCTCTCCTTGTTGAGAATATTTTAAGATCCATTGATCTTCAGGACCTGGAAGTCATCTGTAGCCCCCTGAATGAAAAGCCATGCTGTGTTTTGTGCCTCTGTAGGACCTGCCCCACTGTGAGCCCCACAGCTTAACCTTGGAAGTAGACAGCGAAGGATTTTTCTAGTCTCAGCTTGTGGATGTGTCTGACATGTTGGGTAAACGGTGAAAGTAAGCATGATATAATAATATATGTACAAGCTGTTTTACTGCAGCACTATTTGTGATACAGACTAAATGTTCGTCAGAGAGTAGTCAAATTATGGCACATCCGTGAGATGGGATACTAGGTAGACATTAAAATGAATGAGAAATATCTATATACAATAACACAAAAATTTCCATAACTATTGTTGGGTGGAAAAAAAACAAATTGTGGAATATTATGTATAGTTGATCCTGTTCTTTTGTATGCAAACATATATACATGTGCAAAAAGGTCTGCGAGTCTAGTAATTGAACTATTAACAGTGATAACCCTGGAGCAATGGGAAGTGGGGGCATATCAGGATAGAAACTTTTACTTTTATTTAACACACATCTATAATGTTTGAATGATTCACGGTGAACCAGAATTCTTATGATAATTAGAAAAATAAAACTTATCTTGAAGTAAAAGCTTTTTCCACTTTAGCCACATTAATTGCCAGTTATTTATTAATTATTTTTAGAAATGAAAAATGAGAAAATATTTCACATCCACCCCTCCTTCCATCCATAATACTGGAATCTGATGATAAAAATTAAAGTAATGGCCCTGGAATCATTCAATTTGATCTCAATTTGCACTTTAAGATACAAGATTAAAATAGTAATTTAATAATTTAAAAATTGATGTTGTCAATTCTATGTATATTAAAGAAATTTTTTTTAATTAGGGGAAAAATCTTTTCTTATACAATTTCTGTATTGAAGGCTTAAAGGGATATTTGTTTGAGGGAAAATAGCTCAGAAACCAATTGGATAAAACAAAGGACAAATCTACAAGAAGTAATTGGATATTGGGATAGTGTATGGAAAAACCCAGTGCCTGGCATATCAGTGCTGAGCTTAGGAAAGCTTTGTTGTTGTTATTTTAATAAACTTAACCACAGATTGCCTAAGGTCACAAGACACTGGATATTTTAAGTGTCAGTTTCGGTATGTGTATGTGTGAATTAGATAAGGGGATGGAAAGAGGCTCAAAGGGAGAAGGAGAGAAAGAAAGAGAAGGAGAGCTAGAAGGAGATGTGGGTGGGTAAGAACCAGAGCAAGCTATGGAGAGAGAAATGTCCTTACTTCTCAGAGTTGACTCCTGCTCCTGCCCCTGGATTCGGCTTCAAGGTTAGAGAAAGTTAACTCTAAGAAAATCTAGAAGGTGAAAAATGACTTTCAAAAATTATCAAAGATAAAAATTTTGAGGGAAAGGGAAAATGAATTTATTTATTGATTAGCTTACTTAACTTACTTATTTACTTGAGATGGGGTCTCACTCTGTCACCCAGGCTGGAGTGCAGTGGTGAGATCACGGCTCACTTGGAACCTCAAGTACCGTGACCCAAGCCATGCTCCCACCTCAGACTCTTGAGTAGCTGGGACTACAGGCACCACCATGCCCAGCTAATTTTTCTTTTTTTAAATTTTTATTTTGTAGAGATTGGGGTCTTCCTATGTTGCCCAAGCTTATTCTCATTTATTTTTAATTGAAGAGAAAATAACAGAAAAGTATCTTCATTCTACAGCCTCAAAGAATCAGAGAGATGGAAGAGCACTGGTAGGTTTTCAAATCTAAACTTCCATCCATTAAAAACTGCTTCCATAATAGTTTTGGTCATCGCATTTCTGTTTAAGAATTACTTGAGGCCAGGCGCGGTGGCTCACGCCTGTAATCCCAGCACTTTGGGAGGCCGAGGTGGCCGGATCACAAGGTCAGGAGTTTGAGACCAGCCTGGCCAACATGGTGAAACCCCGTCTCTACTAAAAATACAAAAATTAGCTGGGCGTGATGGTGCACGCCTGTAATCCCAGCTACTCAGGAGGCTGAGGCAGGAGGATCACTTGAACTCGGGAGGCGGAGGTTGCAGTGAGCCGAGATCGTGCCACTGCACTCCAGCCTGGGTGACAGAGCGAGACTCTGTCTCAAAAAAAAAAAAAAAAAAAAAAAAGAGAATTACTTGAAGCAGGGAGCTCATTTAAAAAAATTTTTATTTTTAGACAGACTGTTGCAGGGCACAGCATGGACTTGCCCTGGAGAAAGAATTGTGTCTTTTCCAATCTCTGACATCAACTAGCAGAATGAATTCTGGCAAATCATTTAAACTCTTGAAGCTTTATTTTTCTCATCTGTAGCCTGTTTTACTAAGCAGTTAGGTTCAGAGGCTACCACAGTCCTGTATACCTTTAAAAGACTGTGTGAAGTCCAGTTCTGTGGTTTCATTTGGGGTAGAAATGTAGTAAAATATAGCCAGCATAAGTTTTAGAGTGAGTAAACCTGGGTGTAAATATTGACTTACATTTTCTGGTTGGGTGACCTTGGACAAATCACCTGATCTGCCATTTTAATTTCCCATATCTTTAAATTAGGGGTAATAATACCTACCTTGGAGAATTGTTCTGGGTGTTTAAGGAAATCATACTTTTGAAAGATTTAGATACTAATCCATGGGGCACATGGTAGACATGCAACAAATGTTATTTTCTCTTCTCCTACTTCCATTTAAAACAGGATTAAAATGTGGATTAAATTGAAGCAAAAGTGCATTTTTACTAGATATGGGAAAAACTCTTAAAATACAGATTTAATGACTGGCATTAAGTGGGTATATTTTGTTAAAAGGCATTTGGACAATTTTGCCGGGATCCAGAAACACTAGATTACATTGGTAATTCTTCTTATCATTATTTCAATATAGAACATTTAAAATATATAGTTGTGCTAAAACATGAACTTATGTAAAGTCTTTACCATTGCCTATTGAAAGTATCCTTCTCTATGAGCCTCTCTTTCACTGAAGTTCTTGAGAAAAGAAGTTCTTAATTCATCTCTGTGCCCCCAGCACAAAGGCATGGTGTCAGGCATATGGTAGGCATCATTAAATATTTTATTATTCTAATCATATTCTAAATGCTATTAGAATAGAATTTACACTTTTAAAAACTGTAGGAAGAATAAGTAATTACCATATACTGAAACCCATTAACAGAATGTACAAATTATTTTTTTCTTTTTCTTTTTTTATTTTATTTTATTTTTTTGAGATGGAGTCTCGCTCTGTCTTCTAGGCTGGAGTGTAGTGGCGCAATCTCGTCTCACTGCAAGCTCCGCCTCCCAGGTTCATGCCATTCTCTTGCCTCAGCCTCCAGAGTAGCTGGGACTATAGGCGCCCGCCACCACGCCCGGCTAATTTTTTGTATTTTTAGTAGAGACAGGGTTTCACCGTGTTAGCCAGGATGGTCTTAATCTCCTGACCTCGTGATCCGCCTGCCTCGGCCTCCCAAAGTGCTGGGATTACAGGTGTGAGCCACCGCACCCGGCCACAAATTATTATTTCAGATCAGGAATGTGGAGTCCAGCAAGATCACTAGATTTTCCAAAGCTCAAAAAAATGCATCCTTACAAAGTGAAGCCTGGTGGCTCAGCAACCAGCCAGGCCGCTCAGCTTTTCTTCTCTTCAAGGTCCTCGTAATTCAGCATAGAACACCAAAAACTTACATAAGGAAATAAAGGAACTCAAATGCAGGCTACATAAGGAATTAATACAGCTCTAGGTGTATTGTAAATAAAGAGACCAAGCAAACACGAATTATGCAGACGTGGCAAGGGAGGACTGGAAGAAAGAAAAGCATTTGAGATGAACGTTTTGCAGACTAAACTACAAAACATAGAGTGAATTGAGCAAGAGAATAAGAAAAAGCCACTCAGAAACACATAGAAGGAGAAAAGAATATAGGAAAAAGTGTAAGAGAGGAAAGGACTCAGTGCTTTTGGAGAAGCAAAAGAGTATATGGGGTGAAATGTTAAGGTGGCATTTGTGTCCCATGCAACCTTCCTGGGAACCTCCTCCAGAGTTATGCAGCACTATACTGAGCATGGAATTCATTCAGAGATTCCAGACCTCTGAGATATGCTTTCGTACCCATGTCACATTTGTACATTGCTTGTCAAAATTCTTCCATAGGGTAGTGATGAATGAGAATGTAGAGCTAAATATAAATAACCACATAACACTGCTCATTACATTAAAAAGGAATTTCAGTGCAACATTCAAAACCAGAGGAACTACATTGGCAAATTAAAAAAAAAAAATCTGTAAAATTAGGAAATTTGGCTGCCTTAAAGAAAAATGATAAAAATTAACTTTCTGTGAATTTCCGTATTTCCACGGGACCAGGCTGACAACTATATCTTTTGTGGACACATGGCCAAATTAATTCCTTGGTAAGCAATCTTTAAATCCTAATTGAGAAAGAAATAAATTCCTAATCATCAAGAAAGAAGAAATAAATGTGGGAAGTAATAAGTTTGGGGTTAATTACCACTTGTTTCATATTAAAAGATTTCAAGATTATCCAGATGTTTGCACAGTTCCCCAGAGAAAACTGAAGGCCATTTCCTGTCAGGATGGAAGGAATTATATAGTGTATGTGCAACATTTATTCTATCATTTAAAAACACATCTCATAAGTTTATTCAAATAACAATGAAACGTTATTAATTCTTGGAAGATAGTAGAAGCCACCTGGGGCCTTTTGTAGTTAATTTATTCCACACAGAAGACTCCATTCAGGATTTACCTGACTTCTCTGTGTAGCCCTTTCATGTCCCTCAGGGCAACTTTATCTAGATGGGACTTCAGTTGATCTAATCCAACTGGTCTATACCAACAGTGTGGAGGGTTTGATTCAGATGCAAACTGGAGCCCTCTGTTAGAGCAGTTCGATGAAGTCAGAAGGAAAATAAGGTGACATACAAAGAATGAAACTCAAATTTCACCACAAATTTTAACTACTTTAAAGAAGTTTAGACAATAACTTTATTTTGCCAGCCTATCTTTATGCTTGTTTTTAAGCACTGCTTCCAACAATGTGTTTGGAATAGATGTAAAGGCTATTGCATGACCCCTTTTCCCTCCTCACTTCATTAGGTTTTAATGAAGTGATAATAGGAGGAAAAGATTGCACCTCATTTTGAGGCAGAGTAGGTTCTTCAAGAACCCTGCTTCAGTGAGGACTGGAATTTGAATAGAAGAGTTAAATTAAAGAAACGTGAGCTGCATATTTCTATGGAGAGAGTGTAAGTCTCCCAGATTTAACACAACTGTGACACATTTTGTTACATTTACATCGAACATTTTATAGCTTATTTGTTACAGTTTTGAAAATCTATTCTCATAATTTCTGTGATTTGATGTGATATAAGAATGTAATGTTGGAAAAGATAATATTGAAACAAAGATAGAGGCCAGACAGGGTGGCTGAAGCCTGTAATGCCAGCACTTTGGGAGGCCAAGGGAGGTGGATCTCTTATGCCCAGGAGTTAATGACCAGCCTGGGCAACATGGCGAGACCCTATCTCTACAAAAAATCCAAAAATTAGCTAGGAGTGGTGACGCATGCCTAAGGTCGCAGCTACTCGGGAAGCTGAGGTGAGAGGATCACTGAGCCCAGGGGTCAAGGCTGCAGTAAGCAATGATGGCACCACTGCACTCTAGCCTGGCAGACAGAGCGAGACCCTGTCTCAAAAAAAGAAGTGTTAAAATCCAAGCAAGTATATGGACACAGTCTCAGGAGATTGTGAGGTAACTTGATTCTGCTCACACAGCTCAGGGCTTGTGGAGCTCATCTAGCACCTCGTTGATACCTGGCATAGGGGTATGTTTGCTCTCTTGCTTATTTAGAGAAAGGTTCCATACAGAGTGGTATTTTCTAAAATTCTCTACATGGTGCCCTGCACATAGTAATAATTATTGAAAGAGTGACATGATGAGAGAGAGCTGGGTGATAGAAAGTATGTGGACTTCCCTGGGAAGAAAACAGATGGGGCATGGTGTGGTAGAGGTGTCGGGGGATAGCCCTTATGGACCATTTAACAAAGTCGACATTGAAATGGGAGGAGTTCCCTGACCCCCTTGCAGCACATGTGACAGGGGTGTGGCTCGTATGTGGCCGCCATGTGCTGAAACCCCTTATGGGAGGAGGAGCATGCAGATGGGCAGGTGCAGGAGCCAGGGCAAGTGCTTTTTGGGCTCCGGCCCCATGGTAGTGTCTAGGGGTGCATGTCTGTGACTCCTGAAGCCCAGTTGGGGACGGGTTACAGCGTGATATTTTAGCCTTGCTGTCCACAGACAGCTTAAGTGTTAGACAGCTCAGTGGACCCTCTTGGTATGCAAGTCCTTGTCTGGCATCCAGGAAGAATTAGGTCATACGTGGACTTGAAGGATGAACGTAGGGGTTTTACTGAGTGGTGGAGGTGGCTCTCAGCAGGATGGATGGGGAGCTGGAAGGGGGATGGAGTAGGAAGATGATCTTCCCCTGGAGTTTGGCTGTCCCACAGCTGATACCCTCTCTTATCACCCCCAGCTGCACTCCTCTCAACATTCAGACATTCCTTCTCTTCTCTCTGCTGCACTGTTCTGCTGGTCTTTTGCTTTTTTGTTTGTCTCCTCATCTTCTTCTGGAGCCTGGGGTCTGGGGTTTATATAAGTACAGGAAGGGGGCGTGGCAGGCCAAAAGGCGACTTTTGGGTGTGAAAACAAGAGTGCCTATTCTTATTTAGGGCTGTGGGATTCCAGGCTTGAGGGTGGGGACTTTGCTGGAGAACCACCCTTCTACCCAGTATTTCCCTGTCTCTTGCCCATGTCAACATTATTTAAGTTCTTGCCTTGAGTGAGGGCCAGTTTTACAGCCCAGATAGTTAGGATGTTTAGTGCATTTGGTGCTTGTAAAAGTGATGTGAAATAAGTATTGTACCTTCATTTTAAGGATGAGGAAAGAGGGTACATTCGTGTCTCTGAGACTCTATGGCAGGCATCTCTGGCATGAAAACCTAAGCTCTTTCTCCTGAGACCTAGAATTTCCCTCAAAGAGATTGGCTTCAGCAGAGTAAAAGGAATTTAATGAGAAAATAGAGAAAAGTACTAGAAATGCCTATGTGCCCAATATATCCACTCCTCACTGAGCATAATTCCTGCCCCCCAAACTATGGCATTAGTAAGTTTCCTTCTTGTATTCCTCTTTGGAATTTGATGGAGAAGGAGAAAGTGTAAGAATAGAAATGCAGCCAATTTACAAGTGGGAGAAAAGGATAAAAGCTGAAAATGACTGAAGCCTTTCTCTATGTCAGTGAGCAAGTGGGAAGGATTAAAGGAAAGATTTCTGGTCTGTGGTTTCTGTCACTTTTAAAACAAATAGCAATACTATTCTTCTCATTTATAAATAATATAAATAAGGTGTGACATTAGAAAAGTTACATTAATGACATTTCAAGAAATAATATCTCCATCCCCTTGGAGACACATTGATTTGAAACAATATATGTCTTGATTGCACAAAATAAGTTCAGTGCCTTCAGATATGTAAATATCTGTACTTGAAGTAAAAATAAAAGAAAAACAAAATGGAGGGAATGGTATGTAGAGTCAACTGAATTCATAAAAATATAAGATGTTTTAATCTGTATTTGTGTTCTCCTATAAATTCTGGGAGGGGGAAGGTGGTCCCTGGAAAAAAAAAATAGTAAAACCAAATCATTTATGGTTTACCTAATATTGACCCACTTCACAAAATAGTAGCTTCTAAAAATGGTACATGAAGGTTATACGCATTTCAGATTGAATAAAATTGTAGAATGATTCCACCAGCACTTGACCCCACAAACCTTAATTTCCCATAGAGTTGGCTTTCCATACCTTCCCATACCTTCCCATTTTTCCTTTCCTGCCTCTGGTTGCTTACCTGCCCCTCCTCTGTTTCCAGAGCCTGGGGTCTGGGTTTGTCTTGGCATTGTGTGGCAGAGCTCAAAGGGGATCAGAATTGAGAGAATTCTACATGAATAAACCATGATGCCATGTCAGTACAAACTTAGTTGCAATATTATTTCAGTGTGAATATAATTTTTATATATTTATGAATCAAGCAATACACAGCATCATACTAGTTTTATTTTTATTACCTATTATTTCTCATTCCCAAGACCTGGATCCATCAATGCAGTGTTAATGTTTATGCTAACTTTAAAACTAACCTGGAATATACCTATAGAGTTGTAAAATTATTTTCTAAGAAATGATTTAATCATGGGAGGAGAGAATAATGTTTTGTTTCTTATTTTAGTGCTGTTTTTCATAGAACTATGTAGTAGATTTGGTATTCTATGTTTGCTATGTAGATTACTAAATAACATTTTTAACTAAATACAACTTTGGGATATTTGTATACTAGTACATAATCATATATCATAGAGTTTTAGTTATTCTTTTATTTTATGGCTTCCCTAAAAGCAAAAGATATATGTGAATAATTAAAGATATGTGAAACGATTATAACTTTAATTTAAGTTACTGAAAACAAAGTACACGGTAGGACCAAAATAAATATTGTCCGTATGATTCCCATTTGATGTGTTAAATGACTTATTCATTGTCTATGATGCCATAAGATCCATGGGATGTTATTCACGTTACTCATTGGTTGTTGGTTTCATGTGACCAGATACTTTACATGATGGAAACTCATACATGGTTTCCTTGGTAGCCATTGTAATAGATGTAATCATGATGACTCATTTTGGCACTGTGCAGCTGTAATAAGTAATTCCATGGGAATCCTAATGCAATTCAGTAATAATTAAAGTCCACTAAGCAGAAAAACTTTCTGGCAATGTCAGAATACAGAGATGCTAGTTGTCCATCATGGGTTTAGAAAAAGCATTATGTACAAATGCAGAGAAAGCCTGTGTGTAGGTCTTAGGATGAGAAAGGCAAAAGGAGCAGCGTTATCTTAAATCTTTTTTCAGAAGTTTGCTTAGTTGATTTTCACATGGAAAATAATAGTGATAACAACTGTCATATATTGACCACTTATGTGCCAAAGTGCTTTACGTAATTATTGAATTTCTGGGGCAACCATGAGACAAAAGTATTATGGTGCTCATTTTAGAAAAGATAGGGAAATGATGCACAGAGAAGTTAATCAGTTTGCCTACAGTCCCATTCTTAGTGAGAAGGAGAGCTGACATGGAAAAATTAGGCTGTCTGAACCCAAAGTCTTCTTTGTCTCAAAAAGCCATATTTCCACTGAAGATCACAATTTCCTAGTGTGTATCTAGCCCTAATTCAGAAAACTCTCTGCTTCTAAATACTTTGGGACATTTCTCCATGACTTTTGAACACTTGATGAAAAACTCAGGTTGCTATGATTCAAAAATGATTAGAAGCACACAGGCTATTGCCATTTGCCTTAAAAATCACATTTGTTCTCATCAGACAAAGTTAGAGCCAACTAAGGGATATGATTTTAAAAGCACCAAAATGACCTTCTGTCAAAAGAAATACATGCATATACCTGTCCACCAAAATTAAAATACTATCTTACATTATTTCTTCACCTCCTACTAAAAAATACATTTTCTTTGCAGAGTTTCAAGGGGAGTGAGGAGTGGTGGTGGAGGATTAGGCTGGGGGTTGAAATTGGGGAGGTGTAGTGTTGGAGAAGTGGGATGGAACCCCAGGCTTTAAGGCTGATAATATTACTTGTGAATCATTGTGTTTTATTCTGTCTCTCCAGCATCTAACCCAGTGCATTATTGTTTGCTGAGTTGAGTAAGAGGACTTGCAGGGATGTGTGTGTATGTGCATGTTTATGAGTGCGTGCACATGTGTGTGTGTGTGTGTGTGTTTGTGTGTGTTCCCATTAGAACGAATTTTAGGAAAAGAAAGAAAAAGAATCTGAAGATTTTGGGTGATTGAATTAAGGATGGGAGCCAGCTGGTAGGACTTTCAGAACTGAGGGATGAGGTGGACTAAAAAGAGACTGAAAGTGCAGAATACAGATAATAGTATGATATAGTAATAGTAGAACATAAAGAAAAGACTCTGGAGTCTGAAGGTATCATGGGTATCCCTCCAATAATCATGAAACCTTGTGCAAATTATTTCATCTAGGTCTCATTCCTCATTTCCAGACTAGGGGTTGGTAATTCCATCCATCCGTTCGTCCATCCATCCACCTATCTATCCGTACATCCATCCAATTATTTAGAGAGTAGCTCTAGAGATAAATGAGATAATGCATATAAAATACTTAGAATACTACAAGCAATATAGAAAGAATTCAAAAATAAAAATGACTTTAAAATCTTAATCCTCACCACATCCCTCTGTGATGTAGATATTATTATCTCCATTTAACAAAGTAACTAATGCTTAGATAGAATGACTAACTTTCTCAATATCACATAACTAATAAGTGATGATGGTTTTTGTCCTTGGCTCTTAATTACCCTACTATATTGATTATTTACTTATTTATTTTTAATTTTTTCAACTTTTATTTTAGGTTCAGGGAGTCCATGTGCAGATTTGTTACATGGGTAAAATGCTTGTCCCTGGGGTTGTGTGTACAAACGATTTTGTCACCCAGGGAGTGAGCATAGTATCTACTGACACTATCAGACTCATTCATTCATATAGGTTTATTTAGACTGGTAGAAGTTGGCAAAAGTAAATTTCAAATTTAGGACTAGACTCTTCCTCAGGTTCCTATTTTTGGCTTTTGCAGATTCCTATTGCATTGCTGTAAATTCTCCACTTGCATTTCCTTAGCATAGGGCAGGTGGAAGGAGGCTTGGACCTTGGTAAGAAATGGCCTCCTTACCAGCCCCACATTCTATGAATTTCTCTCCGTGCTTGCCAGGACATTGGTTGCTCCTTTGCTGTATTTGAGGCAGTTTAGTTTAATTTTTCATTATGACAGGTTTTCATCTCCAACTCTTTATTTAGAGCATAGTTCTCCAAACTTTTTCTTTCTGTAATCCCTTTGAGGGTTTCCACAACCCTCAAACATACCTTGAACTACTTTGCTATCAAAATAAAAGTGTGGAAGAATAATCCGGCTGTTAGGAGGAGACACCGGTGATGTTTTTTACTTTTCTTGACCCTGAAGAAGGAAGGAAAGCACTCAGCACTCAGGGGAAGGTGGGAAGTGAAGAGAATTCAGGGTGGACTGGTAGTCTGGCCTCATAGTCAGAGAAAAAGATGCAGAGGAAGAGGTTTCCTGAGAATCTAAAGCCGCCCTTGCCTACCAGATGTTAGAAGTGTTGCAGCTCTGATCCTGTGAGTCCCTCAGAATATCCCTGGGGAAACACGACATCCTCTTGGAGAATATTGATTTGAAACAAGCAGCTTTTTCTTCTTTTGTTCCCATTCTCTGCCTTCCATCTCAAAAACCTTCCCTTTCCACCATTTTCCCTACTCCTCTCTTCCCTCTGGATTCTCTCCACTTTTTGTCTTCACCCACTCCTGTTCGGAGGAGTCTAGTGATTTGATCTACTTTCCTTTGATGTCTCAAGTGGTCTTACTTCCTCATAACCGCATTGACTCCTTGCCCTCTGACACAGAAAGCCTTGGATCCCAGTTGAGCTTTTGTCTTTCACACCGAATGCAGATGAATAACACTGGGATTTTTGCCTTTTACTGGTGAGCAAATCCAAGCTGGCTTTCCCTTTAACTTGCTCCTCTTTTTTCGTACCTGGTTTTCCCGAATTGACCAAGTTGCAGCTGTTTTTCTCTTTAACTTCCCCCTTCAGTTTCAGCGAAAATAAACTACTTCCTGACTTCAACCCTGGCAGGAGGGTGATGTTATTCTGAGTGAGTAACTTAACTATAGAGTTAGAGGAAGTGAACTCTCGGCATTGTTTGCCTATTGGGTAACATTTGTTTTTTTCTTTGGGATGAAGGACTTCTTGACTTTTAAGGACATTGGGCTTGAGTTTTGCCCTCATATAAAGATTGTGTGTGGTCATTGAATGTTCGACTGCCACCAAGACTATACATGTTTGCCGCTGGCCCCCTGCCATTTGTTCATTCCAACAGCCTCCCTGAAGTCTGGTTCTCATCTGGTCCTTCCTAAGGCCATTTGCTTTGTGATATATCACTGGGATTTCTGTCATCACTTACTCTATAGTTTCCTATTGTAGCAGCAGCAACAGGCTCCTATTTAGTGACTGTATCATAATGAATCCACATTACATCAACTTTACTGTCTTTCTGTGTCTTTGTATAATTATAAATAGATTTCCCTGCTTATTTAGAAACTCTGTGGATCTGCCACATCCTCTATTTCCATCTACTCGTGTTGACTACTTAAATACTGTCATTTGGTAGCACATTTTTCTTCTCTCCTTACGCAATGAATACTTATTATGTCTTTCATACTCTGTCTAATCAATCCATCCTCCTTTTCCTTTCTGAGAACAAGACTAAAATTATTTCTTCCCCTTCAAACTTATCTTTGATCTTCCTGGGACAGAAGAAATGTACGATATGAGGAACTTCTTATTCTTTGCCCAACAGGTAATCTTTTATACATTCCTCCTTCTTTCTCTTTTAGGTCATTTTTTTCTCTTCCTTTTTCCTTCAAAATAATTCTGACCAGCAATTTCTATCCTCATATGTGCATATTAATCTTACAACTTAACATGGAATATAGTTCATTGTATTTAATATGTAACTTTAAAATCTAATTTTTAGTGACAAATGCTGAGAAATTCAATCAATAGTGCGTCAAAATCAGCCTTAAAAAATAAGAACACACTTTACCATCTTATACATTATTTCCACTCATTGTCCACTCACTGAGTTGTTCTTAAAAATGATCAATAAGCCAAGATTCTAGCTGACTTGTTTGGCATAAACCACTACCTGGGTGGATAGATGATATTTTCTCTAAAATATCAAACCAATACATTATGAAGTGTACCTGGATGTTCTTTAACAGATTGGCTTAGATATAGAGTACACAAATCACTGGTTTCCCTTTTCATTCCTGAGGTGGTGCAGATTCTTTCTTCTGCTCTTACAAGATTACACTAAATGTGCTGCTTACTCTGTCACCACAAAGAGTTTTCCTACCAAGGGCAGTTCATGGGGACTTACTGATCCCTCCATAATACCTGAAGTGATAGCAGAAACAGTAGATGTTAAATAAACTTAATAAACATGTTTTGGAAGTTACCTGTTTGCATTTCCCCATGATAGCTGGCTTTAAAATACAGAAAACAAAAAAAGAAAAAGAATCTCCAAATTTCTGCAGAGTTCATCAATCTTTCTAACAGTTTTTTTCTCTTTTGTTCTGAATTCATTTTATCATGGCCTTTTATCAATTCTCCAAAGCAATGATCACCCTTAGGGAAGAAGTATGGAGGAGTGGAAAGAGCTTAGGTTTGAAGTCAGGTGGATTGAGGTTACAGCCTCATATCCGTGTCTGCAGAAGTGATTTCACCTCTCTGGGCCTCGTTTCTCATCCAAAATGGGACTAACAATTCCTAACTTTCCATCAGGTTTTAGAACTGAAGATAATGTGTAAAAACACCTAACAGTGTCTGGAAATGAAGGGTATAAATAAAATATTATGGTGGCTTATTGAGTTGTATTATTTGTTTTATCATGAACTGATACCTACATCAACTTTACAAGTTGAGGCAGAGGCAGACTTCCTTGGTATAATTTCTGAGATACTGGAAAAGTCTGGAAAATGCTCCAAAACCCTCTCACATACTGACCTGATGTTTCTATTTCCACCGTCAGTGTGTTCTTTCTGTAAAGTTTAGCTCATTGTTAAGATGTAAACACCATGCGAATTAATACTTTAAGTTTTACCAACAGCCACCCTTTGATGTGAATGGACTTACCAGAGATCTTTTTAGTGGGATTGGATTGGGAAAAAGTGAAAGAGACAAGTTTAAGGTACTGGAATTCTGGGGCCCGAGGGATTAGGGAATATATGGAGGCATGATGAAAAGTTCAGTGCGTTAGGGGACAAAGGGTACAAAGGCTACTCTGAGGTCTCTTCACATTTGGCCTCTGAATCAGGGTAATAGTCTTGTAAAAAGCAAAGTAGAGGTTCCTCTTCAAAGACTTTCCTCCCCATCTAATTAGGAATAAATAGTAACTTCTCTTAGAAGCAAAACTTATTCAAAGACCTGTGCTAACATTCTTAAATATCTGCTACCCGTAATAAAAAAAATCAACCTATTTTATGTTCTTAACTCCCACAATTTAGCCTAAGTATTTGCCCTAGCATGCTTATACTGGTCCAAGCAAGCATTAGGTCATAGCCTGTTCCTCTTGCTTATTTAAAGGTGTTTTTACCTTTCACAGCCTTCCACAAGTTACTTCTTCCTTCCTTTGTTCTCCTCTGCCTTTGCCTCTTTTAAAAAGTTTTAAGTTGCTAGCCAGTTGGGACATACACAGAATGTGAGGTCCCATTCCAGCCCATGGAAACCAGACACAGCAGTAAGGTGGACATGTCAGGTTATAAATGACCCTGTCTCCTTTGTTCAGTATACTCTCATGGCAAAACTGCTGGCAAGTGTACCCTTTCTGAAGAAAGTAAAAATGGCCTTGCTGAGGAAATTAAATTTATGTTCAAGTGATACTTCTTTACGGCACCAAGGAACAAGCATTTCTAACAGTTTCAACCCTAGTTGCCCATCAGAATCACCCCAGAAGCTTTCAAACATGTAATACCTAAGCCCCTCACCTCAGAAATTATATTTAATTGTTTGGTAGGGCATCTTTAGTGTTTAAAAGCCCTGCTTATAATTCAAATGTTTAGTCAAATTGAAAACCAAGGAGTTAGAAGATGTAGGGCCATGGGAAACATTTTTATGCAATTCTCCCTAAGCTACTCACAGACTGAATTAAACCATTTTAAAACCAGTCTCTTAAAGAAAGACATTTTCGTTTTGATTTAATTACTTTTTAGATCCACCTAAAAAATGCAAGACCATAATATTTATTGACTCAGTTGCAACATTTTGTTGAAGGACATAAATTTTAATAATACCTGAAAGATTCTAGGATCAGGTCAATGATCATCAACAAAGTAGAGGCTTTTGCATTCTTATTATTATAGTTCTTGCATTCCATAAACAAGCTTCTTGTTCTCTGATTCTCCCAGAAAGAGAATTGCAATAGAATCTTCTGGAAATTTAATGATTAATTCAAGTAACTAACTTGTTTATTGTTTCATAATGTATAATGCAGCTTTTTATATGTCATAATTGGGTAGGTATTATTATTATCATTCCCACTTTCAGGTGAGAAAACAAAGAGTTTGAGATTTTGAATGACTTGCCCAAGTTAATGCAGACTTAAATGCAGACACAGAACTTGCCCCAGGGCTTTGATGCTAAAATTTGTATGCTTTCTACAGTTCATTATTTTGAATTTCATTTGTGTTTCTAGATGTTTAGTTGTATCTTGGTAATTTGTTTGACTCAGACTATTTTCTCTATAATAACCAAGGCTTTCACGGATTATACTGGATAGAAAATCCCAGAGCTGCATGGTTGGCTGTCTCAGTCTTCTTCTTTAAGATGACCTAAGTCCCATTCAGCCTGGGATGGTCTTTGTTTATGCTTTTGTCCTGGATTAATTGCTTATAATGCCCCTTTTACTATCCAAATCGTTCCAATTTGGATGATAAAGTATATGTCCATCAATCTAATAAAGATTTTGGAACACGGCAGTATGTATTAAGCTTCTTCTTTTTATTTTGCAGAATTATGTTATTTATTTGATTGAGTTTTTTTTCCATTAATAGTTTCCATAGTTTCTTTATCTCATATCATGTTTTATTTAGAATTTCATCGAGATTTGAATATGCAGTGCATCTAGAATTATGGTGGTGATAATAACTTTAATATACTAATTGTTGTTTACATTTATCAATCACTGATTTATCTAAGCACACACTTACCTACATTACACCTATTATCTCATCTAATGCATATGTTATAGAATCAAATTGGGGTCTGCTTGCCTGGAATTGTAAGACCAGATATCCACACTGAGGTTTTGCAGTGGTAGAAAGGAAAGTATTTATTTGCAAGGCATCAAGCAAGGAGGACAAGGCAGCTAATGCTGAAATTCTGACCTCTTTGATGGCTTGCAGGTAAGGGGTTTTAAAGGCAAGCATGAATTCCAGGAAAGCAGAAGAGGGAGAGGGTTGGGGGAAAGAGGAGGCTCACAGGGTCATAGATGAATTCAAAACTTTTCTGATTTGTGATTGGTTCAGGAGGTGAAGTTTTGTCTAAAAATTTAGGATCATCAGAAAAGAGTGTTAGCTCTGGCTCATGGGCATGACCTCCTCCACGTTCCTCAGAAAGAAATTTAGAACAAAGAACTGTGGTCAGAGTTCAGTCTTCATCTCTCCCTTATCTGAGGTCTACCTTCCAGTGGATCCATTTGGTGGGGGTCTGGGTTTCTGAAAAACAACTCAGGGACAAATCTAAGATGTGATTTTTAGTTTCTATAGGGAACCAAACATCTAGTGATGCCAGCGTCCTTGGCTATTTTTTTAAGCTACTATTACCTTCTTATCAAGTTGCTTAATTATTCTCAAGGCTGGCCTGGAATTTCCCTTCAAAGAAATCAAGATTTTCATTTATTTCCATGCTTGGGGGCCCACAGGCCTCTAAAAAGAAGTCCCTGCTCTGTCTCCCTTAAAAAACTTTGTGGGCCAGGCATGGTAGCTCAAGCCTGTAATCCCAGCACTTTGGGAGGCCAAGGCAGGTAGATATCTTGAGTCCAGGAATTTGAGACCAGCCTGGGCAATGTGGCAAAACCCCCTCTCTACCAAAAATATGCAAAATTAGCCAGGCATGGTGGTATGCACCTGTGGTCCCAGCTACTCAAGAGGCTGAGGTGGGAGGATTGGTTGAGCCCTGGAGGTGGAGATTGCCGTGAGCCAAGATTGCGCCACTGCACTCCGGCCTGGGCAACGGAGTGAGATCCTGTCTCAAAAACAAAAACAAAACCCAAAAAACTTTGTGAAATGGGTACTAGCATTGTCCTCCTTCACCAGATGAAAACAGATCTAAAATGAAGTATAGAGATGCCAAGTAACTTGCCCTGGGGCTCAGAGCCCATTAGCAGAGTTAGAACTTTAGCCCACATCTGACTTCAAAGTCCAAGCTTCAAATCATTCCACTAAAATCCAGGCCCTCTTCTCTTACCCATTCTACAAGCACTGGCCTCCTACATAGCCATGAGCAAAAGTTTTTGTCCTGATTATTTGCCTGATGAAATACAGCATAGAGGAGCATGAGAAGAGGGAAGTGTTCTAGTCAACACGCTGTTGGAAACTTCACCTCTCCATATACAGTTGTGTCTACAGCTCCAAGGGTATTTGTAGAAAATATAAAAAATATTTAAACCTTTGTTCTAGTATAGACTAAATATGCAGAAGATTTATTTCTTACTCTTTATCCATATGTTTTAAAATGGCCTGAACTATTTCAAGTCAGCAACTTGGCCAGCAAATTTTATAACATAACATTTTGAGGTCATTGAAGCTAGACCTACCTTTGATTATTCATGTGGACCTGACTGTGAGAAAGGAACCAAGGAACCAAGGGTAAATGAGTAGAATTAGCCAAACATTTGGTACAAGGTCGAAACATTGTAGGTACACAAATATATACCGGAGAGATAGAATTTTTACTATACTGCAAGCTACTGGGCAGAAGTGCTGGAAGAGGGCAGAAATTCGAATATTGGAAGTGGAAAAAAATATATCTGAGATTCTATCTTAGATGTACCCCTCATGAAAAAGAAAATCAAAACACCTGTAGCATGACCAAAATGTTACAGTGAGCCCATGTATTTAGTTATTTAGTGTTCAGGCTGATCGGTATTAGGAATTTAGTAATTACTCAATGTGAATTCTGCCCTCAGGGAGACCAGGGTAGTAGTGAATATGAAATACAAAACCAAATAAATGTGTTGTTGATCATCTTGTGACATTTGAGGGAATATTCTGGGCAGAGGGAGTTGAGAAAATTTCTGAATGCAGAGAGTCGAACAATAATGAAAAAGATGGAGAGCATTTGCTCTGTGGAAGAAAAGGAGCGTGGCTGTATTTGGGAGTGATAAAGGCCACTGATGTGTCAGTGGCCAAAGAACAGCAGCTCAGGGGGCTGCGGGGATGGGCTCTCATGGCCATGTGGTGGACACAGAGCACATGGACACACAGTCTCAGTGGTACAATTACTTGAGGCAAGCACTGAAGACTAAGTAGTAAAGCGAGAAATGGTCGTGACAAGAGCCACGTGGTGTGCATGAAATGTTTCTTTTGTACAATGTTGAAGATTCTGAAGGGGTTGGAAAAAAAAACAATGAAGATATACTTGAACAGACCTAGATTAGGAGATTTTGTAAAGGCTATTGCAGAGGGTGAATATAAAAGAAAGATGAATATAAAGTGCCTGAGATTAAGGAATAAAGCTGAAGTATAGACCTTCTATAAGCTAGCACAGTTCTAACTCTTCTTTTTATAGAGGTGAAATAGAAAGCAGATTTTCTTCCATTCAGCCAAACCAAACACTAATAAAATTGGCCAGCGTGAATGCAGAAATAAATCATCCCAAACATGATTAATGTTCATATGTAACAGAGTTTCTGAAAGCAGGTACAAAGTATTTTTTCCACCATCACTTAAACTCCATAACATTTCCATAATTTGAAATTTCAGAATAAGAAAAAACAAAACCCAGCCTAAATGCTTCTCTGAAGAGCAGTCATTATAGCTATATTTGACAAGAAAAAAATAAAACAGGTCAGTTGAAAATTAAAAGAGCAATTTTTAAAATTTCTTCTTGTTTTTCTTCATTGTGAGAATTTAGTCGGTTTATAATAATAATGTACCATAATTTTTATTTTCATCAAAGGCTATGTTAGCACAGTAGTTACAGTGGTTCTAAAAGGTCCATGGGTATGTATGAATAGTAACCCTTCTTAGAAGGCCGCTGAGATGTTTGAAAATTTATCCAACAAAGAAAAATCCCAGACGACCAAGTCAAATTGTGAAGAAGGTTAAATTTGCATTTGTTTTTTCCTCACTGCTTTGTGCTCCTTCTTGTCTCACATTTATTCTGTCTTATTGCTTCCTCATGCTAGAAGCTTCCTCATGCTGAAGACCATTCTCTCAATGTCCTTATGCCTTTCTCAGGTCATGGACCCTGGCTGACATTCTATTTCTTCTTTTTGCTTCAACAGAACTTCCCAATCTATTTCCCCTTCCCCCAGGGATTTATATTCTTTGCAGGGGAAATACTAATGGATGAGCAGGCTCACTGTGTGTGCAGACAACATTGGTGCTCTGCCCAGGTCCCCTGCAATCCCTTGTCCCCATTTTGGGGGCCCTTCTGGCTTTGTGGGCTTTTACTTTCAATGACCATGATGTGTTGCTTTGGGAGCCTCTTTGCTCACAAGAAGTTGGGAATTTACATGCTCTTGGAATGGTCCTTAATGAACAACTGAAAAGCATAGTATTCTGAAAGCCTAGCTCTCTCACTTGGGTCACAGGGAATGATGAAATTCAAGCTGGAGCTTGCTCAGCCTCCTCTCCTCCCCTCTTCTCCTTGCCCCTCCCCTGCTTCCTTCTCCTCTTCCTGATATCCCCAGAAGTGTGCATATCTCGTAGACATAATCTTGGTCTCAGAGTCTACTTAGCAGTACCAAATTTAAGGCAGTACCCAATGTAAGGCATTTCTTATTTCCTTCCACTATAGAAAATAAGAAATGTCATTCTCCTAAATGCCATAGGTAGGGACAAGATAATAAACAACTAGAGAAGAGTTTATTGAGCTTTTCATACTTATAGGGGCACAAAAAAGACTAAGTTTTTGCGTTTTAGCTGTGATGACTGAAGTCATGATGCTTTAGTTCAAAGGACTTAACTCCTTAATGATGGAACAGTGTGCCTATGTGAGGTAGGGACTTGTTATGTGCAAGTGCCTTGAAATGGTGCCCTGAAACTCTGTAGGTGACTACTCAATTGCCTATGCATAAGGTAGGGTTTAGTTATAGAGGTAGACTAGGTTATATCTTCAAATCCAAGTTACTGTTTTTCTCATCCCTAAAATGGAGTTGTAGTGAAGTTCAAATAAGATAATGAAATTACCTAGTGCTTAGCCTGTGCTTAACACATTAAATTCATCACCATTTGCAATTTCTTGCAAAGTATATTGTATATAACACCCCAAAACTCAGTTGCCTTAAAATCATAATCTCATATTTAGCTTGCAGTCCTGTGGGTCGGGAGTTTAGGGCTTGGTGGTTCTTTGGGACCTCACTGGGCTCGGTGACAAGTCTGGGTGTCAGGTGACTGCTGGCTGGGGGAGCTTGTGACCCATTGCCTCATTATTTCTATATGGGCTGGCTGTTGTTGAACTTAACGACTTCAAGTCAAATTGAAACAGATTTAAATTATAGTTTACCATTTTATTAAAGGATGACTTTGAGTAAGTACTTTACTGTTTTAAATGCCCCAGTTGCCATGTCTATAGAGTGAAATTCTTCAAATCAGGGAAATTCATTTTGAAATAGACCAATTAATAGAATTATAAGCAGCAGAATCATAACAAAATGTAAGTTGATTTTGCTTAAAGATTGAGGTCTTGAAATGAATGACTCACAAAATATAGTAACTATTAGTGGTAAATCTCAATGTACATTGTATGGTGCCACTTGATAAAGTTGAGAGCTACTAGTTAGATATTAGATGCATTGAATGTACCTTCTATTGGTTTTCTGTCTTAGGGAAACTGGTTAGCTTTATTAATAAGGACATTAATAACACTAAGTTCATCCATTTGATCTTAGCGTGGGCCAGTGAACTTTCCTGTTTCATGATCACAGATTGGACTCCTAATCCTTGTGTTTATTATGTGGATTTGTAATGCTCAAGATGAGAACAGTAATGAAACTGGTCAGTATGGACACAACAGTACAAATCCGAAAAGGCCATATATATGTGTGTGTGTGAGTGTGTATGTGCGTGAGCCTTCGTGTGTGTGTAATAATGTAGCACAGCAAAGTGGGTGCAAAGGATCCAGGAGGCATTAGGTTAGAATCAGGGTGTTAGTATAGCTGTGAAATACACTATAAACTCATGACAATGACGGGAAATACTCAAAGTGCATTTATAGTTAATACATGAGAAAATTCATTTTTTAACATTTTCTTAATTTTTTTTTGTTTTACTTGCCACTTGGTAGCCAAGAAGATTCATTTTTTGAAAGGAAGGACAGCATGATTTTTGTTTGCTCTCCCTGATCCTTAGTTCTAGGTTTATAAAATAAGAGTGGTGATATACTTTTCCCATATATTAATTACATCATTTAGTTAAGCAGACCCAGGGAGAAAGTATTTCGGGCTCCTTAGAAGAAAGGCACAATATTCACCTAAGAGGGTCTATTATTTTTATGATTTTCTTCAGAAAATGCTTAAATATAGATTTATTGTTGGAATAGGGAAAGTATATTTTGCCCTGGGATAGCAAACCACAGAGATAATCAAAGTTGATTTATGAATTGCTGAACTCTTAAATTTAAAAAGAGTTCAAGAGCCAAGGAAATTCTTGGTGCCTAAATAGCATGGAACTAACAGAACCAAAAGGACCATTCTGGCTCCACAATTCTCAATTCTATGATTTTGTGATTTTATACACATGGGGTGCCATGTTTTAAGGTGCACTAATTAAGCCCCTCTCCTACAAACTGTTCCATTTTTCCTACTTGCCTCCTTCTAATTAAATAAACCCTTGATCTTGATCATTGGCCTTCTCTGTGGGTTCTTTGCATAGGAGTTATAACTTTTCATATGCTCTGAAACATTTCAAGCCAAAGCAACCCATTTGTTAGTAACTAGGAGGTTATCTTTGTTTTTAGATATGTCTCACTGTCGACCTTGTCTAGTATATTTCCTCCATGCTCAAGTTTACTTGCCAGAGAGTACTTACACTATAGGAAATAAGAAATCTTATTCTCCTAAATGCAATAGGTAGGACAAGATCACAAACAATCAGAGAATATTGTATTGGGCTTTTGTACTTTTAAAAATTATGGGGCATAAAAAAGACTAGGAAAAACCCAAAGATAAATGTGAAAATCAAACACAGGTTGATGTTGCTCTTGGTCAGGCTGAGAAGCCTGAGATGCAGCAAATATGTCAGGTGAAGTAAAGGGATTGACAGTTCACAGGCTGCAGAATTCCTCTTGTACTTTTTCTCACTGTGTAAGTAAATGACATTGTTATTAATGACTGAATCTCATGGGAGAATATGCAGCTGTATCTTGCCTCAAAATACCTGCCATTTCCAGATAGTTGGTCTTATGCTGGGCTTGGCCACAGCCCTGAGGAACAGACCATTTTGGAAGACAAAGCTCATGGCTTTCTCCACTGCTTACTTCTTTCTAAAATCAAATGTAGAACCAGAAGAGAAACATGTTGATCTAGCCAGCATTTCCACTGCTCTAGATAGTATTATGAATGATGAGAAACTCTTTAGCAGAACAAAACAGAAAGAAAAAAAAAAAGGTCTAGGTTTCTTATTTCTATTATATTTATTATTTTCTAGATCAAGGGTTTTAAAAAAATTTAATTTAGAGAGAGAAATTTCCTTTCTTAGTTTAGAAGTATTTCACTGAAGACAGCAGCAACCACAATTGCCAAGTAGCTAGAGGAAATGGCTTCTCAAATAGAAGGGAATGTTATTAATTCCCAAGATAGCAGTATGGTAAATTCAAAGGAATTAGTTTGTAAATTTGACTTGGTAATGAACCACTGAAGAAAAAAAAGGGGCTAAAAATTTCTCCTAAATCAATAGCTGACACTGGATACCTGAAATGCCATGACACTTTTACAGAACATTTTAAATAGCTGGTAAAAATAATATGAGTCAATTATATCATAGGACTTGACAAAGAGAGTCATAATGGTTGAGTCTTAAAAGAATATACAGAATATAAACCTAGGGAAAACCTCTTAGAAAAGTTGGAGAATGAGGACGTTTTGTGTTTTGTCTGGAAAACTTAAATACTAAGGGGAAAAAAATCCATGAATCCTTGATTACAGCCCATAGTTTCGCAATCCAAATCCTGTTTTTCATCTGGAATACCCAGGAAAGGGGATCTCACTTTCATAATGAGAAAGAAAATAAAGGTAAATTTAGAACAGTAAGAGAGCACATAGAAAAAGAAAGAGGTCTGAGAGGCATTTGCAAGTTTAAGGTAACAGGGTACCATAAAGAGGAAACTGCAAGAGAAGGGAAAAAGTCCCTGTCCATCATGCCTATTTCAAGAAACTTAGTGCCTTGAGGTTACATAACATAATAATGGCCAAGATAATTTTTAGTGAAATGAAATGTTAAACTATGAATGTACATGTAAAATTACACTCAGGAATATAATTGAGGTTTCATGGTATGAAAATTAAATGACTTATGAACTATAAGCTACTATAGTTGGAAAATTTATATATGTGTGTGTGTGTGTGTGTATGTATTTTGGCCACAAGATATAAATATCTAAAGCTTCTTTTTATATGTATTGTTTGTTACGTTTAAACTAAGGGGTTATTTTACCATGGATTCAAACAACACACACATATATACATAACACACAACCACATATGTCACCCTTCCCACCTTTCATAAATTAAACAGCCAACTGCCTCAGGCTTCATCCACTTTCCTTGTCACCTATTACCAAAAGAAATCTAACATCGGCCAGGCGCGGTGGCTCACGCCTGTAATCCCAGCACTTTGGGAGACCGAGGCAGGCAGATCACGAGGTCAGGAGATTGAGACCATCCTGGCTAACACGGTGAAACCCCGTCTCTACTAAAAATACAAAAAATCAACCAGGCGTGGTGGTGGGCGCTTGTAGTCCCAGCTATTCCGGAGGCTGAGGCAGGAGAATAGCGTGAACCCGGGAGGCGGAGCTTGCAGTGAGCTGATAGGGCGCCACTGCACTCCAGCCGGAGCAAAAGAGTGAGACTCTGACTCAACAACAACAACAAAATCAAAACAAAACAAAACAAACAAAACAAAACAAACACAAAAAAAGAAATCTAACATCATCATCATCTGGTGTTCACTGAGGGCTGCTTGGTACTAGCCAGAGGGAAGGTGGGTGGGATGCACTGTGTCCCAGGAGAGTTGAGCTTTGTTAGAAGTGGAGACCTGGGAGTGGAAGGTGGAAGCAGCGCCCACAGGTGAGCTACACAGGCTTCGAGGACAGGATGAAGAGAGCGCACTCAGGCCACGCGTAGGTCGCTGCCAGTTTGTTCTCTGAAAACATTTTAAGACAAGGGGAACATTGGATTTCAAAGGCTCAGGGAACACTTCTCCTTTAGTCCCTTGCCTATTTAGCAGTTTGAGGCTGCCATTTGTGCACTAGAGAAATTGTGACATTGCAAGTTCCTGCTGTATTAATATTTGACTGTTTTATATGTAGTCATTACGGTAAATGTTTAATAAGCAATCACAAGTCAGTTATGGGTGCTGTTTCAGTTTTTTTTCTATGGAGGTAGTTGTGAGCAGCTCTGGGAGAAGAACAAAGCATACGCAGAAGATTTCAAAGTGAGTTTTATTGCTTCATTAACGTTCTTACAGTGTTTCCCTCCAACACTACTAACTGAATGGAATAAAAGAAGCTGCCTTCAAAGAGGGATAGAGTCACTTCCTTTCCCCACATCTGCTTTAAGTGTCTAGTTTTTGTTATCTATTCATTTTTTCTTCAGAAGCTAAAGCCTCTTACTTATTATATGTATTGTTTGATATATTTAAACTAAGGGGTTATTTTACGGTGGATTCAAACAACAAAAATAGACAAGTGAACTTTCTGGATTTTCAGTTCCCATGCCCAACCCCTTTTTCTAATAACAAAGGATGGCATTTTCTCTTGAACATGTTTGTTTTTCTTTGAGCTTTTTACCCCTAATTTTCCGTAATTAACCACATTGGCTGAAGCTTATATACTGTGGTTATTTACTGATAACTAATTTAGCTTTTCCTCTTTACCTTTTTCTGCTATTGGAGTCTATTTCTTTTATTAAAAAATGTTCTAGGCAATTTTACTTTCAGCAACCCCAAATCATTGGCCTTTATTTTGTTCTTTATTCCATTTCAGAAATGGACAATGATAAATGAACAGCCATCAAAGCCCTGTAGTACGATGACTGTGACCTTAATTTTGCAGTTAATACTCTATATTGCTTGTCTGAAATGTGCACACCATCCTTTCTCTTGGCTTTTCACTGCCTGCTGGTGTTTTGTTTTCTTTGTTTTCATGTTCTTTTTCATCAAGACCAGTTCCTCTCTGTGAAACACCTCACTGTAGAACACTAAGACAGGCCTCACAGACCAAGGATCAACTAAACCCTACACAACTGTGTAGTCTTCCCACTCTGAAATATATACATACAAAAGTATAGCCAACATTAATATATACATAATATATATAGATATCTACATAGTTTACTAATATGTAAATATATTTTTTGTGTATCTATATCATCTATCCATCTACCTATCTACTATCTATCTCTTCAGAAAAGAAATACAAAGATCAATATGTTATCACTCACCTCTAGAAGAAAGAACATTTTTCTTTTGGTGATGGAGGGGCATTGAAAATCCAAAACCAACTTTTAAAAGAAACTTGACCTATCCTTCAAATGCCCTTCTAAAGAAGTACTTCCAAGGCGTTGCCTCTGGTTGCTCTGTAAGTGGTCATGGAGAAGCAACTCTTACAGGTGTAAAGGGGCACTTGCAATCCAGTCTTCACAGGCATGTGCAAGTGTCTGCCAGATAGTGGCATGATGCTAAGAAAGAAGACAGTAATGCTCTGTCAAATGTGTCAGGAAGAAAATTATGGTGGTCAAGAGCCACTCATCAGCCACTGAACACTGACTTCCACTGCTTCACACAGCCTTCCCACTGCAAATCTCTATTCCAAATATAAATACACAACGTCCAAGGAAGAAAAAAAGGGGACCAGCCCCAGGGTCCCCTGTTTTCACCTATAGTACTTGTATTTCTCTGTTCTTTCTGGGAGTGGACTTGCATGGGTATTTGTTTCTGCTAATACCCATGATAGCTAATACTCATGACACAGCAGCTGGTCCCTGAACTCCAGATACATATTGGGAACAAATGAGGAGATTAGGCAGGCACAGCAATGCTTTCTGGTGAGGACACAGGTACTAACAGATTTGTTAGCACCCACTTTTCTTGAGTAAGAAACGATTAGCCTGTGCTGTGACTCACTGGTGAGCTAGGACTTTAAGTGGCTTCAGGTAGAATCTGGTCTTTCCTAGAACTTTCACCAAATCTGCTATACTTCATGGTGATAATAATAGTGAATATTCACCAGTTACCAGTGTGCCAGGTGTGGACTCTAGGCTTTAAATATGTTAGGCCATTTAATCCTCTCCATAAATCTTAAGATGGGTTCTATAGTTAGCACTATTTTGAAGATCGCGAAACTAAGGCACTGAGAGACTAAATAACCTCCCCTAAAGTTACATAGAAAGGAAACAGCAGAGTTACCATCCAACTCAGGCAGTCTGGCTCCAAGCACTTTGTCCTTCACTATTCTGAGGGACGGAGGCATGGTGGGGCAGGATGATTCTGGGAACTTGCCTTTTCTTACTGTCTCTTTACAATTCTCTGGAATAGGAATTGACTTCCAAAGTGGCTTTGTGAGGACAGCTCTTAGGTAAGGGTGGATGCTGGCTCCAGCATACTAAATGCAAGCTATTTCGCCACAGGAGTTAATTTGTTCCTGTGTTGCTGGGATATAGACCAAGTAATCTAAGGAAGATGAGTGTGTGACTGAAAATCTCTGGGCAGAGTATACTTTTCCTGTGTGTGCAGAGCTTCTCTGAGTGTAGACAGCCCTGGTTAAATATTAAGGTAAGGTTATTTGAGGAGAGTGGCACAATCTTACTTCACGGAAACTATATCCATGTGGTCATGTGCTTAAGGTGTGGCTAGCTACTGGAAAGTGTTGTAACTTACTTTGTGGGACACATAAAAACAAACTAACACTTTGAGGGAGTAATTGAATATATACAAAGTATTATATTGTGATTTATTCAAAAAGAAAATACTAGAAGGAGAGGTGGAATAACACTCATGTTTGTCACTAAACCATTTGCAAGTGAATTTGACATTATCTCACCTAATCTTGTTTATAGACAAGGAACTGGACCTTACAGAGATTAAGTAACTTCCCCAAGGTCACAAATGTAATAAGGGCAGAACTGGATTTGAAATCAAGTTTGTGAATACCAAAGTCCTTGATCTTTCTATATCACCGTGTGTGTGTGTGTGTGTGTGTGTGTGTGTGTGTGTGTATGTTGGAAGAGGAGGGAGATTGGCAATGGGGGAGGGGAGTGTACAGAATAGAATTTAAAAAACACAAAGTGGTTTCCCCTAATAGTTCCAGTAAAAGCTCAGTGATATCACTTCTATACATAAGTGCTAGAGGTCATTCACTTAACAGATATTATTGAGCATTGCTAAGTGAAATATAGTAGTGAAATAACTGAAAAAATTACAGGATATAAAGAGGTAGAAGAGCCCAGGAATGCCTTGAGTTATGAAGATTGTCACACCCCAATGGCCAGCTCCAGCTCGTGCGGCTGGTGGCTGGAAATGTCTGATTTTGTATCTCTATATACCCATTTATTTTTTGTTCACTGCTTCCTTCATACTTTTTCTTTGAATATCAGGTCATTTATTTAATTAATTAATTTATTTTAGAGATGGGATCTTACTCTGTTGCCCAGGCTGGAACGCAGTGGTGGTGTGATCTCGGCTCACTGCAGCCTTGAACTCCTGGGCTCAAGTGATCCTTGCACCTCAACCTCCTGAGTAGCTGGGAATACAGGCATGCACCACCATGCCCAGCTATTTTTTATTATTATACTTTTTTTTTTGTAGAGACAAGGTCTCACTTTGTTTCCCAAGCTGATCTTGAACTCCTGGCTTCAAGTGATCCTCTCACTTCAGCCTCCTAAAGTGCTGGGATCATTGGCATGAGTTACTGTGGCTAGCCTGAATAGCAGGTCATTTAATTCCATCCACGCAATTCTTTTCCTTGCAAGTTCAAGTGACAGTGGGGCCTACGCTACAGAGCTTTCAGTGGTAGAGGAAGATGGAGATAATATTGAAAAGAAGCAAAATAATAATAATAATAAGCAATTACTCATGGTATAGGGATGGTGGAGTGGAGTAGGGCTCGTGGTGTAAAATGATTTTTAACAGAGAAAGTCTCCTTTACTCCCAGGCCCCTTGTTTCTGGGGGACCAAAAAGATATTGCTATTGATGCATCATTCTTTAGAAAATAAATATTAATATCTATTATAAACAATTCACTAACAAAACACTGCTGCTACTAGGATTAATGGTCACAGTAATGATTATAGTTATGGCCAAACTGAACTTCCTATAGGAAGAAGAGATTATCAGGCCTCCAGTGGGATGACTGCTATAAAATATGTTTCCAGGGAAGGAGGAATTTGTTGAATCTCATTGTGATATGGTGGTAAGGCTTTAGGGCTTGCCCTGTGGCATGGAGAGTAATCAGGCTAGCAATAACTCAACATAAAGTTGGAATCCAAGATTCCTCCTTATTAATTCATGCCACAGAAAAGTTACATGCCACATATTACTGAGTGCCCATACTCTTGAGAAAGGAAGTGCTAACTTTTCCTATTCCTCTACTCCTCCTCATAAACACACCACACCCTTATTTAGTTCAAGAGTGCTTAATCAGGAAATAACGAAATTGTGAGTAATAAGTCATATTATCAATGTGATAGGGGAGTGATAAGTACACATTGAGGGTTCAATACATCTCAACAACCAGTCAATAAAAATAGGAGGGACAGTAATTAAGATGAATCTCCACTTGGAAGAGGTAGTCTGGGAGGGGAAATGGTAGTAAAGAGTTATGCTGCCCCCAGGAGCCAGCAAAGCCCTCGTGTTCCTTGGAACTCAATACCCACCCTGTAAGAAATGCCATAACATTAAGCAGATACACACCTCAGCTTTCACAAGTTGTGGTGGTTACCCATATTATGGGCCAGAGTTTTAGGGTGGCTTAAAGAGAAGGAGGAAGAGAAGGAGACTGTGGAGACTGTGGCAAGGCCTGCTAGGAACACTGTAATGTTCTTGAGAAAGTAGCATGATGAATGAGTGAAGAGCGAAGGCATGAGGGATGAAGACTGAGAATCAAAAGACTTGGACCTTCCTCAAAGCTTGGACTTCACACCTGAATCTCATTTCCTTATCTGTAAGAGGGAAAGGGTGGGCTAGGGCAGTGCCAGGTTTTCTTCCTGTTTTAAAGTCCCTAGATTCTGAGCTAATGCATTTCAGAATCTGTACAGAACTGACACATATCTTTGATCACCAGGGAAATCCTAGGTTGCTTGCCTGACCACAGCATTTCCCTATCTGCCCTATAAGCATTTATCAAGCAGCATAGTGTTCTCTGGCAGCATCATTTCTTTTCAAGGATGCTCTTTGGGGATAACTTTGTATGGTGATATAATTTCAAACTTATGAAAAAGCTGCATAAATTGCATAAGGAATTCCAATAATACTTTTTTCCAGATTCACCAATTATTTATATCTTGCCCCATTTGCTTACTCCCTCTCTGCCTGTATATCTGCATATATATTCATATATCTTATATAATATTTGTAGAGAATCATTTGAGAGTAAGTTTGATGCATCGTGACCATTTATTGTTAGTTTACTGTGTATCTCCTAAGAACACAGACATCTCCTACATAACCATAGTCCAATGATCAAAACAAGAACATTTAGCGTTGATATATACTATAATATACAGTCTACATTTGATTTTAATTAATTATGCAAATAATGTTTTAATTGATAGTTTCTCTTGTTCAGGATTCAATTCAGATTCACAGACTGCAGTTGTCTCTTTGGTCTCTTTAAACATGGAATAATGCCTGTCTTCCTTTGCCTTTCTTGACAAAATGTTTGAAGAGTACAAGTCATCGGTTGTATAGAATGTCCTTCAATTATGTCTTGTCTGATATTTCCTTATGGTAAGATTCAGATTATGCATTTTTGGGACAGTTGCACCACTGAAGTTATATAGTATACTTAGTGTGTCACATCAGGTGGCACATGCTATTGGTTCATTCCAATACTGATGAACTGTTAACTCTGATCACTTAGTTAAGTTATATTTATCTTTCCCTTTACAATTAATACAATTTCAATTCATATTATAAGATTCTAATTACATATACTTTAGACTGTTTGATATTGCTATTCTACTTTTCACTTTATTGTGCTAAAATGTGGATGATCTGTTGACCTGTTGTCAAGTTTATTGATTCTTTTCACTGTTGTTTCCAGTCTCTTGAAAAGCTGATTGAATGAATTCTTCATCTTAGACATCTTATATTTTATTTCTAGCAATTTCATTTGGCTCTTTTAAATAGTTTCTATTTCTGTGGCCAAATTATCCATTGTCTATTATGCACCTTTTCCACTAGATCTTTTAACATATTTATCAAATTTATTTCAAAGTCTCGTGTGATATAATATTAACTTTTGGGCCATCTCTCAGTCTGTTTTTATTTTCTTTCAAAATATGCTATTTTTCTTCATGTGTTTTATAATTTTTGAATGTGTACAGGACATTGTTTGTCAAAATACAGTAGAGACTGAAGTAAGTAATATTTTTGCCCAGAATACCTTTTTTTCTGTCAGCCATCTGTATAAACTATAGTTGAGCTATGTGTGAAGTTTACTGTCATTTTAATAAGGTTTAGTTCACCAATAGGTTAATGATTCAAGAATGAGTCAGTTCTTTACCTCCAACAGGGCAAAACCTTTTTGTACAAACAATCTTTGGCTTCCTGAGCCAAGGAGAATCTCATTCTGCTTTCTAAACAGGCTTCTAGACTTTTATGTTGTTAAAGAGTTTGCTTTGTTGTACAGTTCTGCCTCCTGGCTTTCTGTGGTTGAAGGGACCTCTTTCTGCTTCTTATCCATGGAGTATTGGGCAGTGAATTTTAGTGAATGCTAAGAGTGTCCATAAGGGGTTTAGGATGGTATGTTTCTGAGTGGTGGCAATGCAGAAGAGCTAAAAAGACCTTGAGTTTTTGGGAACTTGCTCCTCAAAGAGATCTTTTAGGTCTCTTGCCCTTCCTCCAGCTGTGAGAACCCTCTGACAAGTACTTAATGAAGGCCTGTGGCACTTCATAGAGTTTCTCTTAGTTCTCCTGCCTTCTTTTCATCATTCTGTCTCACTTCTCTTGCTCTGCTCATCATCTTTTGTATTAGCACTTAGTGAAGGCCCATGGGAAAGGTGTGATGAGTAGGTGCAGATTCTCACAGTGCATCGAGCTTAGGATCCTAAACATCACACCAGTTGTCATTTAGTCATAAAATTCTTACAAAGTTTAGATAGTTTCTCCTTAGATCTATTAATGGTAACTTCTTCCTACTTGCACTACCCTACAAAAGATGATAGGAGCTGTATGGCAGTTCCTAGAAAGGGCTTGTTGCTTCCTAGATTTTAGTTCATTTTGATTTCATTAATCCTCAGCTGTCTAATAGGTTTATTTTAAAAAGTATGACTTTGTAGGTTAGTTGGCTCGTTTTTGATAGTAGGGTATAAATGGAAGCAGAAATTAGGATTAGGACCTGGTGTCCTTTGGATATATTCTGCCCAAAATACAATTAACCCTTCATATTGAGAAATAAAAATAAAATCCTAAGCCCCTTACCCAACTGAAGGAACCCTTTTTGGCCAAAGTGACCCCCAAAAAACCTCAAAAAACTAAGTTTCTTGCCATGATGGGATAGGAGGTCAGCCTTGACCTCCTGGGCCCAAGCAATCCTCCTGCCTCAGACCCCAAGTAGCCTGGACTACAGGCATGCACCATCGTGCCTGGCTAATTTTTATATTTTTTGTAGAGACAGGGTTTTGCCATATTGCCCAGCTGGTCTTGAACTCCTGAGCACAAGTGATTCGCCTGCCTCAGCCTCCCGGTGTTCTGGAATTACAGGCATGCATTTGACTTCTAAGTGCACATATTTGGCTTGCTTTGGTTGAAGCACTGGACTGGCCTGAAGTCATACAAGGACCTCTGAGCTACCTGGGAGAGGCCGTATGTTGTCATTGCTACTGCTGTTATTGCTTTTAGGTCCTCTCAAGTAGACAGATCTGGGAAACTATATGTAGAGAGAGTCTCCATTTATCATCCATCTATTAAAAACTATGAGTTCATACTGATGCCTCCAATTTTAATCTGAAAGCACATTGTACATTCTAATCCTCCCTTTTCCATATTTGTAACTTTCTTCTACAACAGTGAGAAACTTGGATGCTTAATATATGTACTCATTTGATTAAGATTAGGATACAGAGAAATTCATTTCAGAATTGCTAACTGTATTAGTCTGTTTTCAGGCTGCTGATAAAGATATACCTGAGACTGGACAATTTACAAAACAAAGAGGTTTAATTGGACTTACAGTTTCACATGACTGGGGAAACCTCACAATCATGGTGGAAGGCAAGGAGGAGCAAGTCACATCTTACATGGATGGCAGCAGGCAAAAAGAGAGAGGGCTTGTGCAGGGGAATTCCTCTTTTTAAAACCATCCAGATCTTGTGAGATGTATTCACTATCATGAGGACAGCATGGGAAAGACTTGCCCCCACGATTCAATTACCTCCCACTGGGTACCTCCCACAACACATAGGAATTCAAGATTAGATTTGGGTAGGGACACAGCCAAACCAAATCACTAACCCATACCACTAGGAAAAAAAAAAAGTCTATGAATTAGACTTCAATAATTGTTTACTGCTTTTTAAAGGTAAAATTTACACACAACAAAATAAAAAACTGTATACAATTCAATGTTTTGATAAATGCATACCTCATATAATCCACACCTCTCTAAAGATATTGACTATTTCCATCATCTCAGAATAATTTCTCTTTTTAATCCATTTTCCCTTCCTTCCCTCAAGTAACCGTAGTTCTACTTTTTTTCACTGTAGTTTTCCTGTTCTGGAGCTTCATACCATAGATAATACAGTATGTATTCAGAGTTGAGCTTCTTTTGCACAGCATAATGTCTGTGAGATTCATATGTGCTATGTGTATCAAATTAAGAGTTTTTTTTAAATTTTGTTTAGAAATTATCTCATTATATGTATGCATTCCACAATTTGTTTATTGTGTTGATGGACATTTGGTATGTTTCCAGTTTTTTTGCTAATATGAATAAAGCTGCTATAAACATTCTTGTCCAAGTCTTTGTGTGGACATATGTTTTCTATCTCTTGGATAGATGTTCAAGAATGGAATTAGTGTGGCATGGGTGGGTGGGTGTCTACCTTTTGCAAAGGTAGACTTTTGCAAAGTGTTTGGACATTAAATCTGGCTTTGACTTCATTTTAACACATTTCTTTTGTAAGTAGCATGGGGCTTTACAGCTTCCCTCACTATGTGATTCTCTCTGACCTTAGTGTCCTTCATAGAAAGCGCTCTAGCATTGGATTGGTTTGAAGGCACACAAGGACCTCATAACTACGTGGGAGAGGCTAGTTTTAGGCTTCTAGCTGGGCTTCAGTGAAGTTGTAACAAGTCTTCATCCTCTGTGAGTTTCTGATCTATTACAAATTCCCCTCCTGCTCCCTAACCATGCAACCAGCTAATTCTTAACATCATGGTGGAGTTGTCATACTTCAATTGCAGCTCAACTTGGCATGTGCAAGGGGAGAGTATTTTCCCTCCACAGACTCCCTCAGACTTTGTTGTTTCAGTGCTTATGTAATCCTGTGCAAGCTGTGAGGTGCTGTGCTGATGAGGAATGTGTGGGTGGCAAGGCCTCTCCTTTGGCTAACTTGACACTGTGATCTAGTCATCTCCTGCCAGAGCAACTAGAGGCTACTTCATAAATGAACCTGGCTCTAGTTGTTGTGGTATCTGGATTTCATGAGTGCTATGTTTAGCTGAGACTCGTCAGAAACAAAGCAACTAAGGGGTTTGAAACTCTGCAGTGTTCTGAATTACAGTAAAGCATCTATTCCCCCAAAATAGCACTTGTACAACACTGGGAATGTACATTTCCTTTCTCTTTCTCTCCTTTTGTTGGATTTTCTTTCCCTACCATAATTCATCCTGTTACCTCATCCCTTTCTTTGAATGCAGTACGTGTTGCACTTTTCTTATCAGATTCAGACACTTTTTCTCCTTAGCAACCTCCTTCCTTTAGACTCAGTCCTACTCTTCCTTTTAGGTTTACTGGTGTCATGGGGCATTATCATCTATTATTGCCTGGTTGTGTCTCCTTAAGTGCAGGAAGCACTAAACCCTTGGTAATTACAGTGTTGGCCTCATGAAGGACTTTTGTGATTAAAATGTTTTATCATCGGTGGTTGTCCTGCATTATTTTTTTTATGTGGCTGCTGCAATGAACTATTTTACTATGAACAGGGCTGTGGTACTTGTCTAAACGAAGCAGTAAAAATGCATTTTATGATGAGTCAGTACATTGTAGGTAACAAATGAAACCCTGGGTTATAGAGCAGGTTTAGACAATAGGGGTCAAGAGGAAACTTGACCAAAATCAAACATTTTTCTTTTGGGTAAAGGAGAATGTGTCGGGAGCCCTTGTTCTCTTCAGTGAGAGAAACGGTTGCCACTACTAATTTGGACTCTACCTTCTTTCAACTTCCTGAAACATGACATTCTTCTCAGGGAAATCCAGAGTCCTATGTTGATTTTTGTAGCCCCACCCAAGCTGCTCTTTAACCCCTCTTGCCTTAGGAGTGCTATCTTAAATGTTCTTTCTTGGCCATCCAACTAGGAATAAGTTTAGATAGCACTTTAAATCACAACATATTCACTCTTCCATTTATCCATCTATGTCTCCATTCATTCTTCTACCAAACATTGAACAATCACTAATGTGCTCAGTGAATATATCAGGCGCAGTGGACAACTGTATGTGAATAAGATAAGACAGTGCCCATTCCTCCAAAAGATTATAATTTAGAAGAGATAGGCAAGCAAATGATGTCTGTATATAAGTGATCAAATAAAAGAAATGAAGTAATGAATTCCACAAAAGAGGCATGAACTGTGCTATGTTAGGTGAGAAGAGTGTTCGCCACACTTTTTGATTGTGCAGCCCATTAATAAAATTTTTGCACACCTACCAGCAATATATATTCTATATAAATTATGTATATGTACTCTGTACTAATATATTGCATACATTATAATTGTGTGCATAGAGATTAACATATAATGTAAAGATGAAATAGGCTGTATTGTTTAAATGATTTTAGTTTTATTGAACCATACAAAACTTTTCCTGGTCTGTCAAATATGCTATTAATAATTTTTTAGTGATAGCATTGTGGTTTTTATGTCAGTCTGATTCAATAGTCATCGTTTTTGCACCTAAAATGGCTGATTTAAAGCTCATATTGGGAGGATGGGGAATATCATATCTGTTTAATTCTTATTTGTGGGTGCTTACATTATTACTGTAATTTTAATTCGCAGGTTCTTTGTAAGAAAAATGTTAAGTATGTTGTAAGAGTTAGTTTAATTCAAAACTAGATAAGACTATCCAAATATCTATATAATCTGCAATATGTCACAAGATGTTGAAAATGAATGATGACGGATAGATGCCATAGCAAACACTTCCCCAGTGTGCAACTCCAAACTTTTGAAGGCTAGTTTCCATAGTATCTAGGTCTGATGCATAGGCCCAGTGAGGGTCTTAGTGTCAATCTGTATATAAAAATCAGCAATGGGTTAATGGATACAAGCATATAGATAGATATAAGGAAGAAGTCCTTATGTTCAACAGCAGAGTAGGGTGACTATAGAAATGTATTGTGTATTTCAAAATGGCTAGAAGAGAGGACTTAAAATATTTCCAACACATAGAAGGGATAAATACTCGAGGTGATGGATATGCCAAATACTCAGACTTGATCAATATACATTCTATACATGTAACAAAATATCTCATGTACCCCATAAATATGTATGAACATTATGTATCAATAAATAGTCAGCAACTCTTACTTACTTCTTATTTTTAATAGGAAATATAACTTAAAAAGATGTTCTATAAAAAGATGTCCAAATATTTTCTTCCCACACTCCAATAGATCATTTGCTCCTCTTCTGGGGGGTGTGTATGCCAGTTTGGAGACTCCTGCATTAGAGGACATGAGTACCTCATATGTGAACACATTAGTGAAAACATCACATAACAGCTTAACTTTAAATGATGAGTAGAAACTGGAGGAGATTTGGCTTTCAGAAGAGAGCAAATGGCATGTATACTGCCATGAAGGCATGAAAGTACAGGGTATGCTTGAGAATTAATGAATTGTTCGTTACATTGGCGCATCAAAGGAGAATTGTGGGGAATTTGAGCCAGAATAAAAAGGTATTGAGTATTTTACCTAAGGTAAGAATTTTGAACTTTATAAATTAAGCTTTAGAAGGCATTATATATATTTTGAACTGGGAGGTAGCATTTTATCAAGAGAAGCAACATTTTCCTTTATTTTAACTTCTCTCTTCATCTCTTAGAAAGTGGCTGTTCACTTATCTGCATTCACTTCTCTCTACAGCTTGTTATTGGAAATACTAGTCCAGTAGTAGATAGTGACTGGAATGAGTTGGAGGGGAATTAAACAAATTAAGATGCATGTTACATTACCAGTGAATGGGTTAAGTCAGAGTTAATGAAGCCTTAATGAAGAGTGATGGTGATAGAAATGAAGGCAAAATTGAAGACTGTTTAGTGAAGGAAGAGGAAAACCACATCTCTGTTTACAAAGTTCTAGCCTGGGTAAGTAGGAAAATGGGGATCAAGAGAAATGGAAACACCAGGAGAAGGGCAGATTTGAAGGAAGCATCGATGAGGTGGCTAATATGTAGCTAAAGGCACTCAAAATAAATACATAGAGAAAGCATTAAAGAAATTAATAAGATTAATGAGAGAAACAGGTCAAAAGGAGAAGATCAGAGACAATGTTGGAGAAACGCCTTCTAATATTTTATTTTATTTTATTTTTTTGAGAGAGAGAGCGTCTGGCTCTGTCACCCAGGCTGGAGCAAGTGGTGCAATCGCGGCTCATTGCAACCTCCACCTCCAGACCTCAAGCTATCCTTCCACCTCAGCCTCTCAAATAGCTGGGATTACAGGTGTGGGCCACCATGCCTGGCTATTGTGTGTGTGTGTGTGTGTGTGTGTGTGTGTGTGTGTGTGTGTGTGTGTTTATTTTTGGTGGAGAAAGGGTTTTGCCATGTTGCACAGGCTGGTTTCGAATTCCTGAGCTCAAGCAACCCACCCACCTCGGCCTCCCAAAGTGCTGGGATTAGATGTGTGAGCCCACTATGCCCGGCCCCTAATACTTTAACCTAGCATTTCCAGTTGCATTTGAGACTGAGGAATCTTAACCCTTAGCCTCTTGATTCAACTACTAATGTCTGGTGATTGTCGCACTTGACAGATGCTTTTCTATCAGTTAAATAAAGTTAATATGTTTTCAGATCAGGTTTTAATGATCTTAGGTGAACTAGTTTAAAAAACTTCTATACTAAAACAGCTTAGGGAGAAAGGGGGCCCAAAAGAACTAAGCACACTTTTAGAAAATAACAACAAAAGGCAGAAAAAAAATAGAAGTTCCTGAACACAGAACTACATTTGAAATGGAAATAATCTGGACTATCAAGAAGGTTATATTTAAAGCTACCAACCAACTCAAGTGATTTTGACAATATAAACTAATAAAATGTAATAAATATGTAGTTTAAATTTTTTTCTTACTGAATTGTCCAGTTTGATGGATTTGGTGGATTGTTTTGCTGTCATTAAAAATACAACATCCAAGGCAGATTTTAAAAGAAATATGGAGAATTGGTGAAGTGTGTAGGATTAACAAATAAATCCAAGATCAGGTCTTGGGAAATAATTTGAGGGTGGGGGAAAAGAATACAGGAAAATATTTCTGGAAATTGGTAACAATATTATACTTAGTGGAAGGAGAAAGATAGTAATGAATGAGCATGCATCTTCAAAGTAAAAAAAAGAGCAACCTGAATTACAATTTGTTTTGCTTTTTGGACTTGGACAGATTACTGAGTACTCATAAAGAAAAAAACCTTGTCAGACTCACTCATTATGACCATGAAAAGTAGGTCGGGAAGACTTGGTGCACTTTATTTCAATTTTAACACATTTTAAATTTTATTCTACATATTAAGGAATCAGATTACAGCCATCCTGTGGAGGCTCGCTGGTTAGGGGACCAAATGTGGGGTGTGATAATGAAAATATAGGTCAACTTGGAGGAGGAGTGGTGTGGACACAGCGGTCAATAATTCAGGAAAAAAAAAAGAAGTATACAGGTTAAGTTTGCTGCAAATGATGGCATAGATCTTAGAGCATATGATTAGCATTATTAAAATAGATTTCCTATAAACTTAGACAAATTGTACGAGATTCCCAGAGATTCTCAGTTAAAAGTATCAAGTACTTGGGACAGGACAATACTTACTTAAAGGGAATCCTTACTCTGTAATCTTCCTTAAATTAGCTGATGAATATTTTAGCAGTGATTATCAAGCAATGAATCCAGAAGGTAGCCCTGTAAGAGATGGGAAGCATCACACTGGGAGGCAGGAATAGAAGTGCAGAAATCAGGAACCATGAGGCCATTTTCCAGTTATGTCTGTGGCTAGCCAGAAATGCCCTGGGCCCCATTTTAAAGCTTTAGATTTTACACAAAAGTATTTAGAGGACTTAGAAAAAAACTTAGGAGTGGAAGTAAAAATAATAAAAAATAATAAGATCTATGAGTATAGGTTAAAAAAACTGATTATTCAGCTAAGCAAGAGAGGCCTGGGTTATTTAATAGTATTTTTAAAAGAATTGTTTCATTATTATTGATGATAAGCAACTAATCTCCATTTACACAGCAAGGGTCAAAAGAAAAAGAAATGGGCCCAAACTGCAGTGTGTGGGATTTAGATTAAATATAGGGAAGAACTGGCTAAGAAGGATGAATTACTATGGAAGAATATGGAATTTCCTATGTGGGAGGTCTTTAAAAATAGTCTCTCAATTGTAAAGGCTAATTTCAAAATTAAATCCTGTCTCAATACTAGGGCTAGAGATTGGTGAATTAGAAGATGTAGGAGAGTAACATAAACACTAAAGAGACCTTATGATCTTAAAATATAACGATTATCTTGAAAATAATACAAGTTACGAAGTGGAATTAGAAAATCAGAGACAGCTAATATGTGTTGTGACTTATTCTTATTTTATCTTTCTTCTTCCATTAATCTGGGCAGCAGTTTGGGCATTTGCCAAGCAAGTTATAATTATCTATTGTTGAGATTTAAATCTCTTGATTATGTAACAAGTACCAAGAAAGACTGGATAGAGATGTTGGGAAATTTCTGCTTTGAAGAACAGTAATAAAAACAGATTCCACTGTTCCTACAGTTTATCAACTTATCAGTTTTTATTCATTGAGTAACTTCTAGATGCCCACTAACCAAACTCGATGCTGTGGGAACGTAGAGGGAAATAGGACATGATTTCCAGCCTTTAAGAGTGTATGGTCTATATGGAATAATTTGATAAACACATGTGAAAAATTAGTACACAATATGAGACAGAATTATAGAATTATGTGATATGTGATATGTGATATGGGCTATTTGCTGGAAGAGTTGGATAGAGGGGGTTTGGACAGGAGGTACCATAGAGGAGGTAGGTTTTAAAGGATGGAAAAAAACTAAAGAGGAGTATGAGGAGCATATTTTTGGGAGGATAATATGAACAAAGGGATAGAAGTGAGAATATATGTGCTTGAGTCATACTTTTGATACGCTGGGGAGCGTTGTGAATTTAATCTTTTGGATCAATTCACGGTTGTTAATATGTCATGCAAAGTCTTTACGATTTGCTAATATCTATAAACTTATCTCATCCTATCTTTTTGTACAACCATTATCTCATCCTATCTTTTTGTGCAACCACACTCCCTTTTCTTTGTCACAACCCTGTGTGTGTCTGAGTTCAAATTCTAGTTCTACCACTCCATAACCCTGTGACTTTGAGTCTTGGTTACTTCATATGTAAAATGGGGATAATAATAGGACCTGCCTGAAAGTGTTGTTGTGAAGATTAAAAATGTTGATAGATATAAAGTGCTTGGAATAGTTCCCAGCTCACTGTAAGGATCAATAAGATATCATCTGGGGCTGGGCACAGTGGCTCATGCTTGTAATCTTGGTGCTTGGGAAACTTAGGTGGGAGGATCACTCGATACCAGGAGTTTGAGACCAGCCTGGGTAACACAGTGACACCCCACCTCTATATTTTATAGATATATAAATATATATATATATATATTTTTGAGACAGAGTCTCACTCTGTCGCCCAGGCTGGAGTGCAGTGGTGCGATCTTGGCTCACTTCAACCTCCGCATCCCACGTTCAAATGACGCTCATCCTTCAGCCTCTTGAGTAGCTGGGATTACAGGTGTACACCACCATGCCCAGCTAATTTTGTATTTTTAGTAGAGATGGGGTTTCACGATGTTGACCAGACTGGTCTCGAACTCCTAACCTCAAGTGATCTGCTCACCTCGGGCTCCCAAAGTGCCAGGATTACAGGTGTGAGCCACCGTGCCCAGCCTTTATTCACTTTTGTATCTCAGTGTCCATGAGCCATCTATCAGTTGTTGAATATGTAAGTAAATGAATGAATAGACAGTTGAAGAAGGACCTAAACCTATGAATTTGTACATTATACTCTCTACCCACTTCCACTACAATTACTAATTACTACTACTAATAATTAATCATTATTAATACTAAAGCTTATTTCCATATACTAAAAAGCTTTATTATGACCAAAACATCTGTAGAATATGTAATAAAGGTGTATGGTTAGAAATTTAGTAATTTGTTATAACTAGTCTCACTCAAGTAAGCTTTACAAAATGGGTTTGCATTCATATTTCAAACTTTGAGGGCTACTATTAGCCATATAATCTTAACAATCATTCTGTACTTTATAGATTCACCCATAATAATCAACACATGAGATATATCACATAGTCTAGTTAGTTTTAATGTTTACTTTCTATTTTTTAACTTTTTCTTCTTAGATTCATTGGCAGTAAAGGTAGAGGGATATAGGGATAAGAATCTGGAGATACGGCAATGTATTTAATATTGCCAGATGCTCTTCTTTGAGGGTTTGGACTAAATGGCCTCTAAAATCCCATTCCCTGTTACTCAAGATTCTCTGAGCTCAGTGGATCTATGATGTAGTTGGGATTACAATCTAGTTTTCCTAAAGGTAGACTAGTGGTCTTTTCATTAAAACCGTATAGTTTTACTAGTCACGTGACTAGTCACTCTTTTTAATTGTTTATTGACTGAACTATTTTTTCTGAGCAGAAGTTCTAATATGGAACAATGGCAACGGAGACTGTCAAAATCTAAAACAAAAATAAAATAGCACGACTAGGACATCTTATATGGAAATAACATATAAGCTATTAGGCCTTGTAAGCTATTAGTTAACAATAACCAGTAGTACTTGTTAGTTATCAGTGTAACAATTCAAAGCACTCTAGTGTGTAAAGTAACCACTTTTAGAAGCAAATTATTTTATTGTTACATACATTTCATATTTAGATATAAAAGAAAACCAATAAATTTATTTCAGATAGAAAATCCAAGTATTAGAATATGTGTCCATTAAAAAAATCAAATACGTCTATTGTATTTGCTTTCATCCAGGGCTGGTTCTTTCTGAGGGAGAGGCATTTGAAGGCCATAATTGTGTTAGTGAAATAGCTGGAACACCACACAGTATTCTAGGCATCTAATGACCAAGTGGGTTAGCAGATCAATTACTAAAAAATCAACAGGCAGGGATGAAATTAGCCATGGCACATTCTGTCTGCTACGTACTCTCATCTATTAATTGGATTGTTTAGTGACTGAACTGATCCATCATTTAGCAATTGGAGTTAATTAACATAGCTGGCCAGACTGTACTATGCTATGGTTAATTGAGACATACACATGACCCCAGCCGCCCTGGTTCAGAAAGTAATGGCAAAAATAAGATGATCAAGGCACTAATCTAGTAAAATGATTAAACACCAAAATATCCATCTGTTTTGCCATCAATATTCTGAGAAAAATATTTCCATTCCTGTTCTTTTCTACTATCATTTGTAAAGTTGGCATTATTTATTCTAGCAGTCTGTAAAACATACTTCCCTCCTTTCCTTATGATAACATCTCTATCTCTGGTGGCTGTAGAGAATACTGCAAGTATTCTGGTGGTATAACATAGTGGCCAAAAACTGTAGAGTTAAACAAACCTAGGAAAAGTCTCACCATTCACTTGCTGCATTAATAATGTTTTTGTTCTCTACAATGGAAGTTACAATATCCACTTCCTTAGGTTGCAGTGATTAGCAGGGATGCTGAAGGTGAAGGTCTTAGCACACAGAGAGTGAGGCAGGGTTACCTGCTCTTTGGTTAATGTAGTTCGTTGGGTTAAATGGTGATGAATGAAGGCAACCAGAAATAGAAATAGACAGTCACTTTTCTTTCCATTATCATTTGATGGAAAGTTTTAACTCAACTTTTACTAGGATTCATTGTTGCCTGAACTGCAAAATGGTATCTGTACATGTGAGGCACTCCAGGAAATGAGTATGTATGGTATTGTTTAGAAGCAATAGAATTTATTTTCCTCATTCATTATCTAATGATCAGGCAGTATTAGTAAAAGAAAAAACAGCCAAAACAATAGCCAACTAAATAAAACACTGGTCCTAAGAGTCTTGTTACTTGAAATGTAGTTTATTTTAAAACCGATATACACTGAATTAAATCATGTCCTAATCTTTTGACAGACTCATTTATTGTGAAATAGAGAGTGTGAGATATACTGGGTGCAGAGAAGGTCAAAATTGAATTGGAAGATTTTATCCAATTCTGGCTTCTACCAGTGAGGGGGAGTAAAGACAACCCGTGGAAGGTAAAGTGATAAGACCCAAAGATGCCAAGAGGCTGGAGAGGGAAGCCTGGGAGGAAATACTAATGGAATTGTGATTAGAAAGCCTGGAGAGGAGCTGGACCATAAAAATACTATAGCCGCCGGGCGCGGTGGCTCACGCTTGTAATCCCAGCACTTTGGGAGGCCGAGGCGGGCGGATCACAAGGTCAGGAGATCGAGACCACGGTGAAACCCCGTCTCTACTAAAAATACAAAAAAATTAGCCGGGCGTGGTGGCGGGCGCCTGTAGTCCCAGCTACTCGGAGAGGCTGAGGCAGGAGAATGGCGTGAACCCGGGAGGCGGAGCTTGCAGTGAGCCGAGACTGCGCCACTGCACTCCAGCCTGGGTGACAGAGTGAGACTCCGTCTCAAAAAAAAAAAAAAAAAAAAAAAAAAAAAAAAAAAAAAAAAAAAAAATACTATAGCCATGAAAAGAGTTGAGATTCTGTGTGCAGCAGGAAGGCAGGCTTTAGGGCCCAGAGGGCCAGGCCAGACCAAGAGGTGCTGGGATGGAGCCCTGCTTCTTCCTCTGGGGTCTTTAATTCTGCTCCTCTGAGGTGAAGAAGTCCCTTCCCACACATCCGTCTTTCCTTTCCCTTCCTTTTCTGTTTTCCCTTCCCCCTTTATTCCAGCATGTCTTGGTGGAAGTATTGTAAGATTTGCAGCCAGAAGTTCTGAATGTGAGGTTTCAGCAGGTCATTACCAGACGTATGAACTTAAGCCAGTTCTCTGAGTTTCATTTTTAGAAAAAAATGAATACATGTTTTCTAATTTGTACAAGGAGGATAATAATACCTGGCTTATAGGGTTTCTGAGAGGGTAAAATAAAATAACAGATAAAACAACTTCTTTGTAACATGTAGAGTAAATATGGATGTGAGTTTTAGTGTAATCAATGGATTTCCTCAGTCTTTACCTCTTTCCTCTCTCCCTTGGAATTCCAAGTAGCAGATGCTGGAAAATATAGATAGCAAAGTCTCACCTTTCTTTCTAAGGTAGCTTTTTTTTTTTTTTTTTTTTTTGAGTCAGAGCCTTGCTCTTTCACCCAGGCTGGAGTGCAGTGGCGCGATCTCAACTCACTGCAAGCTCCGCCTCCCGGGTTCATGCCATTCTCCTGCCTCAGCCTCCCGAGTAGCTGGGATTACAGGCGCCCGCCACCACGCCAGGCTAATTTTTTGTATTTTTAATAGAGATGGGGTTTCACCGTGTTAGCCAGGATGGTCTCCATCTCCCGACCTCGTGATCCACCTGCCTCGGCCTCCCAAAGTGCTGGGATTACAGGCGTGAGCCACCGCGCCCCGCCCAAGGTAGCTTCTTATCTCTAAGAAAAAGGCTTCATGGTTGGGGACTGGATCGTAGGCTCTGCTAGGCGTCATGCCAGTCTTAAGATTTCGTGACAAATAAGCCTTCATATATTTCCACTGTGGGGTTGTCTATTGCTTTTCTTCACAGTCCAGAGCAGCCACTATCCTCTTCTAACTCTATACTGTGAGACTCTGGAAATTTTTAAAAGTATAAACTAAGGACGAGAAGAATTTCAGAGGCGTGATTATACCGATGAGGCTTGGGCAGTGAGCCCATTCCAGGTTTACCACCACCAAACCTTGTTCCACCTATGCAGCAGCCAATGTAGATTTAATCCTGCAGGGTTTGTGCCTTGGGGAAGAGGAGATCAAAGAAAGCCCACACCCAGCTGTCCCGCCATGAGGGCCATGGCCACGGTTTCCATGGTGAGCCCAAAGGAGACCCGCCCTCTGCTTCCTTGCTGTTTCAATTGCATCACCTGAAAGACACAGGGCCAAGTCCTAGCCACACTCTCACTACTCATGCTTTTCTAAAATCACAATAAACGCAGACTTAGCTTTAACCACATAGCACGCTCCAACATTTCCTGGCCTGCCATGGACCACATTCCTTCACAGCGGGACTTATGATCTGCTAAGAGACCACTGCAGATTTCTGCAGTTTCCTCATGATCAGAGCCAGAATTTCACAGGAACCTAAAGAATCACATTGACTTTGTCCTTGATCTATCTCTGTCTGAAGGGACTGTATTCATTTCCTAGGGCTGTCATAACAAAGCACCACAAACTGGATGGCAATAAATTTATTGTCTCCTAGTTCTGGAAGTGAGAATTCCAAAATCAAGGTGTTGGTGGAGTTGTTTCTTCTGAGGCCTGTGGCCTGTGAGGGAGAAATCAGTCTGTTCTATCCAACTTTCTCAGCTTTGGGGGATTGCTAGAATCTCTGGCATCTGGCTCGTGTTCCATCATCTTGGTCTCTATCTCCAGTTCACCTGGCATCCTCTCTGTGCATGTGTCTGTGTCCAAATTTTTGCTCGTTATAAGGACACCAGTTTTACTGGATTAGGGGCCCGCCTTATTCACTTATTACCTCTGCAACAACTCTGTTTCAAATAAGGTCACATTCTCAATTATGGATGGTTAGGATTTCAACAGTTAAACTTTAGGAACATAATTCAATCCATAACAGGAATAAAGTTTTTAACATACCTTGATTTAAATTGAGTGTTCAATACAAACATGGTTGTGGGCATTCCTGACATTGCTTAAAGGTGTAAATGAGGAATGGTCCCTGTCTACTAAGAATTTACCTCAGATAAGATAGAGGATTTAGAGTTCCTTCTGCCTACCTATTTATTTTTATAGCAGCCATGGAAGCTTCATGGGAGAAATATAATTCAGTAGGACTCAAGAGAATAGTTTGGAAAGGCACAGGTGAGGAGAGGGAGAATGAACATACAGTATGTGAGAATAAGTTTGGAGGTAGGGATATGGAAGAGGTCTTTAGAATCTAAAGAGCTGGACTTTTTGGAGAACAGTGGAAGCAAATATAGAAAAGTAGATCGGGATCCTCAGATGGAGGATTCTCATCATGGCTTGACTGAGTTCAGATCCTTGAGATATATGTCAGGGGATCAGAAGCTTTGCTGGCCTCCAGTGATCTACATATACCTCAAGTCCTCTTATTTTCTTGCCTGTACCTCATTCTCTTTTTGATGGTTTCCATTCCCTAGATTCCCTTTTTCTTAAAAAGGCAAACATTTAAGCAATCTGAGAATTGGGATGGGGTTTTACAGATTTGTCTCTGCACTTCTGTGCTTTACTATGCAGCATAATTTGAAAAAAATATTACTAACAAATTCATATGTATAATACAGAATTATGGATTTGACCAGGATCAGAAAAAATTATGGAAAGGACTGTCTCAGAACCTGAGGTATAATATTGTATTTTATCTTTACAGATTTCTAAGAAAGAGATATTGCTATTCTTAATTTACAGATAAAAAATTTGAAATTCAGGTAAAGTAATATACCTAAGATCACAGCTAATAAGTGTAAAAGTTGAAATCTGAACCTAGATCTGCTTGACAATAAAGTCTATGCTTTTTTTCCCCCAATATTATTATTCTGGAGAACAGAAAATATGGAAATCTAATAGTACCAACACAAAGTAAAAGCCTGTGGTCAAATCCTAGGTCAGAAATGATAAAGGTAGCAAAAATAGAAAGTTTGGGATCTGGGAAACCCTGAATCCAGGCCATTCAATATAGATTGGACTTTCCTTAAAGACCATGACCCAATTACATCTTTATTTAAACTTGGCCTTCCATGATCACTGTTGACCCAAGGGAAGAATTTTCCTACTCGGAAATGCACATTGAGTGAGAGTGATGTCTCCACTGTCTCCAGCAATCCCATGATATGGAGTGGTCCTCATGTGCTTTCATCCTTGTTTGTCTGTTGCTGCTCCCTACGTTCTTGTCCCATTCATATGAATCCCATAAGAGATACTGTGTTTTCTTTTAGTTATGTGCACATTATTTTTTATATGCATATATAGTCCACATGTTATATAGCACAAAGTGATTTAGCAGAAATGCAGGTCAACTGCTGCCTCTAGCATGATACTCAATGGTGGTAGCAGGAAGTGGGTCCTGAATTATGCAATGAGCTTTGAACAAGAGTTGCTTTTTCCTTCTAAAGGATGTTCAAAATGTCTTTCCATTTTCAAAATTTGCCAAACATTGACCTAACAAGGAGAATGCAGCCACTATAGAAACTGAACAAGGAAAAGTCAGGTATGAGAAAGCCACCATATCACATGCTATTTACATTAAATAGAAGACAGGTAACTAGCATTTTACAAAGCACACTAGAAAAGCCTGCCACAGAACTCAGCAGATCCATTCTCACTATTCGTAGACCCTACATGGAGCAAACACGTAAGCAAGAAACAGATGCTCAGAGAAAACACTGAGTTATAAAGAAAAGACAATATACACACGCAATTCTAAAATAAAGGAAGGAAAAATGGAGAAATTGCTTTAAAAGAGCTGTAACTGTTGTACAGTTTCATTCAGACAGGCTCCAAAGCTGATAGGCAGAGCACTTTGCTGAACCTGTGAAGTCTGAACTGGGTCTGGCCACGACAGGGAAATGGAATCGTGGATATACTTAGTTTGGGTTTAGTGAAATTTATTTCTGTAATTCACTGTCATTTCAATGAGTATTTATGTTATTGCTGTCTGTCCTGGTATAGGGAAAGCCTGTATTCAGAAATACAGTGACCTGCTTTGTGCTGACCCACGCAGCACTGTGACACAGAGGCACAGGTGTATCAGGATATAAATATGTTCTCTAGTGGTGAAAACATGGAGCCTGTAGTGGAGAAGAAATAAAGTGTTAAAAGTAACGAAGTTGGGAGAGTGAGCTGAGGAAAATGTTTTCATATTTTATAGTTTATATAAGAAATAACCTGCATGACCCCACATTCCCACTTATGGTTATATATCAAAAATAAAATTGAGAGCAGGATCTCAAAGAAGTATTTGCATACCCATGTTCATAGTAGCATTGTTCACAATCATTGCCAAGAGGTGAAAGCAACCTTTCACCTTTCACAACAGTGTGAATATACTGAACACTAGCAAACTGTACACTTAAAAATGGTACACTTAAGATGGTAAATTGGCCGGGAGTGGCGGCTCAAGCCTGTAATCCTAGCACTTTGAGGGGCCGAGGCAAGCAGATCACCTGGGGTCAGGGGTTCGAGACCAGCCTGGCCAACATGGCAAAACACCATCTCTACTAAAAATACAAAAATTAGCCGGGCATGGTGGCATATGCCTATAATCACAGCTACTCAGGAGGCTAAGGCAGGAGAATCACTTGAATCCAGGAGGCAAAGTTTGCAGTGAGCCGATATTGTACCACTGCACTCCAGCCTGGGCCACAGAGTGAGACTCTGTCTCAAAAAAAAAAAAAAAAAAAAAAAAAAAGGTAAATTTTATGTTATGTGTTTTATACCACAATAAAAAGGCAGGGAGAGTAAAAATAGAATGTTTACCAAATTTGATAACAACACAAAAACACACGTGACAGCACTAATAATAACTTGTGAAGCTGAAAGAAACTTTCTAAAGTATCATTAATTAAAACAAACAAATCTTGGTCTATCATGCCAAAGGTAATGCTGAATTATTTTTCTGTTCTCTCAATAAAAATTATTATTATTATTATTATTTTTATTATACTTTAGGTTTTAGGGTACATGTGCACAATGTGCAGGTTTGTTACATATGTATCCATGTGCCATGTTGATTTCCTGCACCCATTAGCTCGTCATTTAGCATTAGGTATATCTCCTAATGCTGTCCCCGCCCCCCCCACCCCCCACCCCACAACAGTACCCGGAATGTGATGTTCCCCTTCCTGTGTCCATGAGTTCTCATTGTTCAATTCCCACCTATGAGTGAGAACATGCGGTGTTTGGTTTTTTGTCCTTGCGATAGTTTACTGAGAATGATGTTTTCCAGTTTCATCCATGTCCCTACAAAGGACACGAACTCATCATTTTTTATGGCTGCATAGTATTCCATGGTGTATATGTGCCACATTTTCTTAATCCAGTCTAT